>NC_141910.1:27635000-27935416 GCF_057802395.1 Ceratotherium simum simum | reverse complement strand
TCTTATTATAAAAACTATAACATCATTTATGTCTTAGTTTGAGTTTCCTTGAAGATGTAGCCTGAAATGAGGATTTGGGTGCAAGTGGCTTATTTGGGAGAAGATCCTGGGAAGCAGAAATGAGAGAATGAAGAGAATGAGGCAAGGAAGGGAAAAAAACTGAAAAGGGTTAGTTACCTCCATGAGCAAATGGGGGTTAATCAATCGGGGGTTAATCAATCTGGTGTTAACCTGATTCCCCTGACTCCCACCATTCTTAGTTGAGAGTTGCCTTTGAGGAAATTAACTCCCCATAGTTCTGGCTGTGCTTGCACAATTTAAGCTGTGTTCCCCGCTTCTCCCTGAACCAGAAAAATCAGAGATGATGCAGCTTGTGTTTAAGGTCAGACTTAGGCACTGTGCAAAAACTGTCCATTCAAGCCTTGCTGAAATTGGGGGGTGAGGTGTGGCACGAAGCATCTGTAAGTGTGTAATACAATTGGGAACTAGCATAACTTGGCTGTAGGTAGTTACTAATGAGTACGGGATTACATTATCCTCCCTTAAAATGTATTTGCTTTATGTAAGTATAGTGGATGACACTATCATTTATTCATTTCTAAAGACAAAATAATTACAAATAAGGTGCAGAAGAATCTCTCCATTCAAGTTAGACACATCACTTTGGAATCAGAGTAATTAGGTTATAGTCTTAGTTTTGTTGCTTATTTGCTGTCTGACTTTGGGGAAGCTAATTACTATTAATACACATCAGTATTGTAATCTGTACAATGGAGATAAACATATTTACTATATGGGATTGTTTCAAGAATTATAGAACACACACACACACACAAACATACACATACACACATCAGGCTTGGATTACATACTTTATAGTTGTTAATTTTCCTTTCTCTTGAAAAAAATTATATATTTATTTAATTTATTCTTATTCCTTAACTCTTTTCTTCCTTTTTGAATGCCAGGTAGAGACATATGCTGGTTGGTATCAATAGTGAAAAAATAGAATAAAGGGGATGTAAAATTCTATTAGACTAAATAAAGAATATTGGGCTTTCATGACAAATTTTGGTATTTAAGTTATGGCAAAATGAAAAATTATATGAGCAAAGAAAAATATAATCTTATCCAAATTTCATACTAAAAACTCATATACTGCAGCCTAATTTTCCTTTTTATGAGATTTGAAAAGGTGCAAGGTAAAAAATCAATCTATTTCTACTTCTGTTTACTGCAATGAGTATATTGTTGATTATAAGCTTTCAATTTTCTATTAAATACCTTCTTATCTGCCTTGCTTTATTGCACACTCATTTCTTACTGTTTTTTGTTTACGGCCTTCTCACCTAGAGATGAAGGAAGAGAAGAAATGCCAACATGTCTAAGTATTGAAAGGTCAGGGTATTCACATACACACTATTGCACTTTTCAGAATGCATTAGCCGTTAAAAGTCTGCTGTCTCTTTCAACTTTCAGATATCAAATTGATGTTGTACCATTTTCTCTTCTGGAGGCAATTTTTGAGATCATAAAAGTGTGCAAGGGACTTGAAAATGGGGCCTGGATGATTCAGAATTGAGAGCACTTTCAGCTCATGCGTAGTGAGAAGGAACCAAAGAAGCTGGTTTCACTGGCTGTCTGTTTTTGTAACACTTCAAGTAATAAAAGCATCAACATAAAATCTGGGTTGGTTTTGTTCCCCATTGAAGTTTTGCTCTAGAGACTGATGAATGTCTTTGCACAGCTGTATAAATACTATGCTGCCATTCGGCACAAATGGGAAGTTGGTCTTAGAAATCTTCACTTGTGCAGAATAGAATAAGCACAGGGACTGGAAAGAGTGTGGGTTAGGAAAGGAAGGGAGGAGCTAAAGCTCCCTAGTCTTGGATTTTTCTATAATAAATATTTGCTGCTCTTGTCTCCCCAGCATATTTTTATTTGGGTGTCTGCTCTTTCTCTCCCTCATACTTTTGGTCAAGCCGTAAAGCACAGTACTCTGACTTGTCCAACAGGGTACATACTAGTGGTCCAATAATTGTAAAATCAGAGGAAATAAGAAAAAAAACTTGATAAATTTGACTATACAAGAATGTTTTTAATGCATGAAAAAGCGTAAGCTAAATCAAAGACATTTGATAAATTTGGAGAAAATATTTTCAAGATATATCACATATAAAGGGTTACTGTCCTTAATATATAATAATAATAATGCATAATAAACTCTTAAAATTAGAGTGGTAATAATAAGAATTAAAAAAACTAGTAGAAATTAAGAAGACATAAACAGATAATTCACAATAAAAGTAGCTCTTAAACATAAAAAGGGTTCCAATTTCTCACATCCTTGCCAACACTTCTTATCTTGTGTTGTTCTGATAAGAGCATCTTAACTGGTGTGAGATGATATTTCATTATAGTTTTGATTTGCATTTCCCTGATGATTAGTAACATTGAGCATCTTTTCATATATCTGTTGGTCCTTTGTATGTCTTTTTTGGAGAAATGTCTATGCAAGTCCTTTGTTTATTTTCTTTTTGCTATTGAGCTGTAGCAATGAACCTGGATGAGATTCTGCCAAGTGAAATAAGCCAGTCACAAAAAGACAAATACTGCATAATTCCACTTATATGGAGTACCTAAAAATGGTCAAACTAATAGAAGCAGAGAATAAAACAGTAGTTACCAGGGACCAGGGTAAGGAGAAATGGGCAGTTGCTGTTCAATCGGTATAAAGTTTCAGTTACGCAGGATGAATTAGTTCTAGAGAGCTATTGCACAGCACGGTGCCTATAGTCAACAATACTGTAATGTGCACTTAAAAATTTGTTGAGACAGTAGATCTTATATTAAATATTCTTACCACAAAACACAAAACAAAACAAAACAAAAAAACCCAAAACGATACAAGGAACCTCTTGGAGATGATGACTATGGCTAATACCTTGATTGTGGTGATGGTTCCACGAGTGTATGCATATGTCCAAACTCATCAAAATGTACACAATAAACACATGCATCTTTCAGTTATACCTCAATAAAGTTGTTTAAAAAACAACAACAAGGGGCTGGCCTGGTGGCGCAAACGGTTAAGTGCACGCGCTCCGCTGTGGCAGCCCAGGGTTCACTGGTTCAGAACCCGGGCGCACACCCACGCACCGCTTGTCAAGCCATGCTGTGGTGGTGTCCCATATAAAGTAGAGGAAGATGGGCATGGATGTTAGCCCAGGGCCAGTCTTCCTCAGCAAAAAGAGGAGGACTGGCAGATGTTAGCTCAGGGCCGATCTTCCTCACAAAAACAAAAACAAGATAAAACATAAACATAAAAAGACATCCAACTTCAGACATAATTAAAAAAATTAAAATCACACAGATACCATTTATTACCTTTTCCAATTGGTGAAAATTAAAAAGTATACTTGATTCTGTTGACAAGGCTCTAGAGCAACCAGCACTCTCATATCTTGCTGCTGGGAATGCAAATTAACATAACTCTGTTGGATGGGAATTTGGCAATATCTAACAAAACTATATGTTCCCTTACCTTTTAACTCAATAATCCCACTTATATAAGGGACTTTACTTTGAAGATACACCTCCGATAATACAAAGATACTTATGCACAAGGTTATTCAGCATTGTTTGGAATAGGAAACTATAGAAATCAACCTAAATGACTGTATATAGGAAATCGGTTAAATGAACTGTGATACATCAACACAACGAAGTATAGTATACCTGTAAAAAGAATGATAGAGAGTCTAAAACTGATATGTAGCAATTTCCAGCATATATTATCAAGTATAAAAAATAAAAAAAAACCTTCCAGAATATATTATTAAGTTAAAAATTAGTGTCTATATAAATTAGTATGCTATCATTCATGCGAGAAAGAAGGGAAATAAGAAAATATACATGTTTGTTCATTTGAGGAAGAAGAAACACAGAAGATATAAAAGCAAAACTAATAATATAGACCTTACATTATAGGAAATAGGAGAAAGTGGCATAGAAAGGAAGGGACAATTGGAATAGGGTAGAAGGGTAACACTTCTCTGAATATACCTTTTAGTTCAGTTCTGACTTTTAGAAACATATCAATGCTTCATATACTCAAAAATAAATTATTAAAATTATCGTGGATACAAGGAACCCAACATAGAAAACAAACAGAAGCAAATGAACCTAAATATATTACAGTTAATAGCATAATCACAGTAAGGAAGAGAAGGGGGAAGAAAAGAAGTAATCTCAGAATATTTGAAAAACAGTATTTTCATATATACTCTAAGGCTAAAGATAAAAAGAACCGTACACAAATACTGAACTCCAGTTAGTAGATTTGTTTTTCACAAGTGTATAGGTTAGCATTTCTGAAACTACTTTGTGTGTATTCTAGAGTTAAGCAAATAAGTAAATATATTGTGCATAATGAGAGCCAGATTTCTCACTGTTCAAAAAAGGAGTTACAGTTAAGGAGAGATGGAAGGCCAGAATAAATCTTATTGCTGTCAGAAGCCTTTCAGCTAAAGACCACCAAGAACACACCCGTAATTGACAAGTTGGGTTAGTTATTATTCATTGCAGTAAGGGAGAACATAAACCACAGGGAACCATGAGGTGTCTCAGAGAATGTTAGAAAGAACCTATCATAGGATTTTGGCTTTTTAGGGAGGTGAATTGAGTGAAAGTCTAAGGAAGTGGGGATTCACTCTAGATTAGATGCTGTCAGCGAGTGGGGCAATTCCATCTTTGGGTATCTCAATACTTGTATTTATTAGGAAGGCAGATTAGAGTGAGAATAAATCTGTAATTGAACAAGAAGTGGGAGCCAGGAGAGAGGGATATTTGGTGTTGATGGGTGGCACAGAACCTTGTTTTTGTCTGTGAAAAAATTATGAGGTGATCTTGTTTTGTCTCACTTTGTCATGGTCTCAGAGTAACATTTTCTGATGTTGATGTTCTGTGTTTATGTTCAACTGGAGAATAATATGGCCTAGCTGTGAGTACTGGGCCGTCTTCAGTAGATTAGAATTGAAGGAATCAGCATGAACTCATGATTCATGCACATCAATATATATTTCTTAGCTCTGACACTGAAAGGGTCTAGAAGCCATGACACGTCAGTATGAATGAGCACATCTCTCAACTACATCTTGGTTTCTAAATATTGTTCTCCAAAAAAACAAACAAGAATTCCTTGGAAAAAGGGCTAGTTCTGTGGCCGGAACAGAGAAATTGCATGATGAACTAGGACATATCGTGGTGCCAGAAAGTAAGGAAGTGTTCAGAAAATGATTGGGACATATCAAAAAGACACAAGACTCAACTTTGAAGGGACTATCAATGGCCAAATCTTGGTAATATGAGCAACAAAATAAATAATGTTAGTAATAGATTATAATTCATACAATGAATTAAGAATCTATGAATACTTAGTGATATAAATAAATAATTGAATAAATAGATGAATAAACACATGGAGAGATAAGAGAAAGCTCTTCATACAGTTTAATACAAAGTAATAAATGTAGAAAGAATGATGGAAATAGAAATACCACAAACGAATTGTTTCAGGCAAGAATCATCAATGGATGCTAAAATTAGTAATGAGGAACAGGGTATTTACATAGTCTTAAAGTATCTCCCCATAAGATACAATGGGAAAATTGTAACTTTATGGTGGAGAACGCTATAATGGAAGACAGTATCAGTGACGAATAAATTGACATTGTCTCCTAATATGATACAATGAAAAGGACACATATCACTTCTATGATATTTTTACAAAAATGTACAAATTCAGTTCAATGTGAGGAATCAATATTGAAGGACATTCTACAAAATAATTGGTCAGTACTCTCTAGACGTATCAAGGTCATGAAGACAAAGAAAGAATGAAGAACTGGTCCAGATTAAAATAGACTAAGAAGATATGACAACTAAATACATGTCTTCCTGGATTATTTTGAAAGAGAATAAAGATACTAGTTATCAACTGGCAAATTAGAATGAGAGCTTTAGATTTGATAATAGTATTTTATTAGTATAATTTTCCTCATTATTATGATTGTACTGTAGTTATGAAAGATAGAAACAGTTGGGTAAACAGTGATACACACACACATTCTTTGTGCTATTTTTGTAACTTTTCATGTCTGAAATTACTTCAAAATTAAAATAAAAAATTTAGATTGGTTCCTGAAACTTCAAAGTGGTAGTCATCTTCTATAGTCTTTAGAAGGCATTTAAATGTTTTCCACATGCTTGTCACATTCATACAATAAATTAACATTTTCTCGTGATATTCATGGACACAGCTTGAACATTCAAATATTATGTCTCCAGGAAGTGCTATTACTCAGGAAACCTTAGTTAAAGTTCAAAGATTCAAACCTTAGTTGAAGTTAATATGGAAGAAATAGAAGCATGCAGATATCAGTAAGTGATTTATATTATAATCATCAAACAGAGAAGCCTTCAAAATTCCATTAATAATTTTTTTAACAACACGAGGAAACCCTTTTTCTATGAAACAAAGTTTTCCAACATATTTATAATAGATGCTTTTAGATAAAGGCATGATTATTTTTAATCTAAAACTTTATTTTCCACATTTTTTATGGAAACATAATTTACATAGAGTAAAATTCTATGAATTTTGACATATGCATAAAGTTATATTTCTGTCACAGTCAAAGAACAGTTCCATCCTTGCCAAAAATTCCCTTGTGCTGACCATTTGTAGTCAACTCTTTCTCCAACCCCACTCCTGGCAACCGTTAATCTGCTTCTGCCTCTATAGTCTTTTCCAGAATCTCATTTACATGGAACTGTATAATATTTAGCCCTTTGAATTTGGCTTGTTTCACTTCACATAAAGCATTTGAGAATCATCCATGTTGTTGCATATATCAGGATTTCATCCCTTTATATTGCTGAATAGTATTCATTGTATGGATGTATCATAGTTTATTCATTCATTCACCGGTTGAAGGACATTTTGATAGTTTCCATTTTTTGCTTATTAGGAATATAGGCACTATAAAAATCTGTGTAAAGTTTTTTGTGTGAACATTGCAATGATGGTAAAGTATGTCTGTAAGCCTTTCACCTTCCCTGTTGGTAAATTCATTTTTTTCATTCAGGGCTCAATCTCCTTCCCCACCCGTTGACTCCCATCAGCCAGGGCTCTCCATCAACCCACCTTGCCTGCAAGAAAATAAATCCATTAATATGTGACCCCTTACTGTGGATTGGTTTATCAGAGTGCCTTAAAACTCTTTCAGGAATATCATAAACACTACAAGTTACAAATTGTAGGCAGTATTTTATCCCACTCTATCATCACTTCTACCTTTCATCTCCATTAAATATATTCATCTTCCTATTCCTTTTAGAAACCTTAGAATCACCTTTCATTTAAACTTTTCTTAATATTCTCTGTATAAGAAGTTACCAAATGCTATAGTCTCTTATTTCAGCCTTATCACTTGCCTCTAAATTCATAGTCTACCTTTTCCTCCCGTTTTGTTTATAATTCTGGTGCTATTCAATCAGATAATTGCAGTGACCTGGTCCTTCTGTCTGCAGTATCAACCTAGTCCAGTTCATGGCTTATTTAAATAAATATCTTATCATTATTTTTCTATAAACAAGCTCCTGACAGTTCCCCATTGCCCAATGGATAAAGAGAAAACTGCTTATGGTATGCAAAGATCTGCCCAATCTGGCACCAATCATCTTTCCATCCTTATCTCTTGTCATTGCAACCAATGTATTCACATCACAGTATTGCTATTTCCAGAGCTTCCTGTGTTTTTGGTCTTTGCATATGCTGTTGTCTACACCTACAATACTTTCTCTTTCTTTTCTAACTGGAGAAAGCTTACTCATCTTTCATAATCCATCTTAAAAACCTGTCTGATGTTTTTTCTCTGTATCCCCTATTTCCAACCTGGGCAGTTTAAATCATTCTCTCTTTTCTCCATAACATCTTACACATTTTTTTAATTATCCAACTCATTATATTGTGATTATTACGTCACTTTTCCTCCAGTAGACACCTAGCATAATTACGAGGCTCAAGAAAAGTTAAGTTGAATGAATACAAAAGAATGAAAGCATGAGGCATAAGGGAATTATTTTTGTTGGAGAAGAAAATACCTCTGCTACCACTCAAATGTGCACTATTACAAAATAGTCTACTCTGGTTACGAGGATGACAGTTCTCAAGTAGTTTATATGACTTCTATGTTGTAAATAAATTCACTTTCAAATACAAGTTCATTCCTGGTATGCATTTTGCCAAGGACACTTTGGGTTAAAAAATTCTAAATTCTAAACCACATTCTTCTCATTTAGTCTTAGCAGTGATCTGAAACAGCTATAGGAAACTGTATATTTAAATATTAACTTAAGTCAGGTGGTAATAACAAGGAACTTTATTGTATGGGTAAAATTAATTTAATAAGCTTTTTAGTTTCCATAATATATTATATAAAATTGTATTTATATATATATATATAGTTTTTAACAATATATATTACATAACATTTCATTGTAAACATCAATTATGCTTTTAAGCATAAGTTACCATAAAACTAAATGGAAAAAATCAACAACCCCCCATCAGACTCTAAGTGTTGAAAATCTTTTTTCTTTATATAGAAACTATATTCCTATATTAGAAGTGGATGACACAATTTTCCAGTCTGAAATTATAAGCCAGGACTAAACATTTCTCAATGGAGAAACTGCAAGGTAATCACAATTGCATAACTTTATTCACTGTAAGCTTGACAGATTTGAGAGGACTGTATTGTTTTCTAAGAAATGATTATACTCTTTATCTTTAAGATACAGAGCTCCTTACTCTAAACTGGTTTTTAGAGGATTTGCACTGGAATGGCAAGTGCATCTGTAACATATATAGGGAGGAAAGTCAGGTTTGTTTAATGCTTTATATGCTCCTCAGGTACTTGAAGAAAGGCAGAGAAGGCAGTTTTCCATGTGTCTTTTGTTTATGAAAGTCGCATCATTGTGACTTTCTATAGGGCTGTTTATAAACTTTGTGTGTGTGTGTGGATGTATGTGTTCAAGACAACACAGATGTTTGTGTGTTGCTACGGAAACGTAATGTTATTGCATGTTGCTACAAAAACATAATGTTAAGTTCTGTCTTACCTGATTAGCCCTCAGTCTCTGGATTTGTATTCTTTTCACAGTGGAACTTGTGATGGGGAAGAGTTGCATGAGGCTAGAGGAGCAGGATAGATCCTTGTGCAAAAAGAAGAAATGGTAAAATTGCAATGATTTAAACTGAAGTTCACAACACTTAATTTTTTTGGCTCTAAACCCGACTGTCATAAATTTCTTATAATTGAAGAGTAGGAAAACATTTAATATTCCTATTTTTTTTCTTCCCAGGTATAATTTGATCTTGACATTGACTAAAAAATAAACCAAAAAAAGCTAAGAGAAGACAAATCTGTTGTCTTCTTTGTCAAAGTCTCCTTTACATCCTCTCTCTAAGAGGATATCAAACCTAATTGTTTTCTATGAAGCAATGAATGCCACATTGAAAAATGAAACATCCAGTCAGCTCTATCTATGACACATAATAGTCCAGTGATTTGCTGAACAGGGAATTTTATATACTAGAAGTTTTCTTCACATTTTGAAGACTGTATTTAAGAAAGGAGCCTTGCGTAGTCTCAGAGATAAGGTCAAAAATGCCTCCAGGCCTCCTAAAAGTTTTAGTGACCTGAGGAGTTTTCTTAACTTTTCCTACCGGTATTAGTGTTTCGGCAAAGCACCCAGTGCTTGGGAGCTTCACTGACCCAGAGAAATAGGAGACCAGATCCAGGGATTCCATTTTTATTAAAAATACTCTATTCTTTCAGAGTCTATCTGAATCTTTGTGTGCTGAGTGATCTCAGCAGACTGAAGCTCTCTAGAAGGGTTTCACTGAGGAAGAGCGGTTGAGATGTATATTTTTCACTGCCAACAGCGGTTGAAAGGATGCCGATTTTCTTTTGAAGCCTTTACACACATATCTACTTACTTGGTGTGAGAAAAATACCACCACCTCATCCTTGGTGCAGAAATTAATTCATATGGGAAAACTTTTTCTTCTATAATGAGAAAAGAGAATTAAATATAAATATCTCTGGGACAAGGAACACTTTGATTCAAGTTCATTCTAAGGTATAAAAGATCTTTTCCCAAGAGCAGTTTTTGATGGATGGAAGAAGAGTTTCAGTTTAGAGAACAAGAGAAAACTGGATGGAAGGAGGAAAAAGTATCATAAAATCAGGAGAAAGAGAGAGGAATGGGCTGAGAGGCCGGAGCACTCGCAAGCCAGCTTTGATAACAGTTTTATATATGGGTAGCCTGGCCTTTCCACACTGCTTACACTTAAAGCTATCAACTTTGTGACTGTAGCTATGACTTTTATTTAAATACCAGCCACATAGATGGATTGGAGTAGTTACTAAAATAGTGCTAGACTGGGCTGACTACAGTAGTATGTTTTTTTCCCCCACGTAGAACTTGGGCACATTTTTTTTATAATCATACCTGAGGATAGCCTTCTAAGAACTTCTCTTCTTTCTGCTTGAATCTGCCCTTCATAGGACAACAGCACATACAATGCCTAGAAAATTTATATTCCAACTGACATGGCAATTGACTAATTATACATAAAGATGGGGATTAGGATTCTTTTAGACCTCTCAGAACTATTTGGACAGAATGGAAAATTCCAGGAATCAATTAAAAATATGAGAAATATAAGAATACATATTTTTAAATTGTAACAGAAAATACAATAGGCTTGGTCCTATGGGAGAGAAAGTCTTTATTCACAAAGAGTGTCATTTAAAAGTGACGATTTGCCTTAAATTACTTACAATTCTGTTCCCATCGGAGATTTTTTGCAATTGAGCAGTCAACTTATTTTTTGTTTTAAGGCACCAGAAATCATGGAACCTGGAGCCTTTGCTGGAATTTCTCACCCGCTTCCTTTAAGCCTTTGGTCAGTCCCCCTCTCTTCATCCTCTCCAGTCTCCTCAACAGAGGAACTGGTAGTTTCTCTGGTGAGCCACACTCAATGAATTTATTTGTACACATTTTCAAGTGTACAAGGCACCACTCACTGATCAGTTTTTCTCATTTTCCCTGGTCTCCTTAGCCTGCTGCTTAAGATGCTGATAATGGGAGGAAATCTTCACTCCACAATTTTTTTGAATGTTTGCTATTTCCAAGGCACTATTCTAGCTGTCCAAAAATAAATATTCTTGTTTTCTGAAAGCTGAGAGCCGGGAGGGGAGCCTAGTTGTAATATTCATAAATAACTTATATATGTAAACTGACCATGATACAGAACAACCAGATATTTACCAAGCATCTACTATGTACTATACACTCTGCTAAGTCCTGTGGGTCATAAAAAAAAGTGAGTGGAGTCCATGAACTAACTAGGGAGATGTTGCATACACGCATGAAACACAGGCTGGTGTGATCCAAAATAAGTGAGCAGAATCTGATGAGAGGACATCAGAGACCTGGATTTATCATAAGCATGTAATAAATATTTACAGATTATCAAAAGAAGACTGGGGGTAATCAAGGACTATGGAGTAGCTTAGCTGGTGCCTTAAGAAGGATTGTCTGGTAGAGTAGGAGAGAAGGAGGAAACACTCCAGGTAGGGAAGCGGCTTGAGGAAACGTAAGGAATTAGGTATGTGCTGGCATGACCGGAAATGAGAGAGGCTGAGGGGAGAAATGCGAGTTGGGGGCAAGAAGGAGACTTAGAAGTCAGGTAACTTGTCCAAAGTTGTTCAGCTAAAAAAAATGGGATTGGGATTTGAACCTGGGAAGTCTGACCCTGAGTCTCCAGAGTGGGAGATAAGACTGCACATATCAAGATTGTTGCAACCTTGAATTGGGGCAAAGTGATTGACTTGCATTTTGTAGATACCTGGGGATTTATTGAACGTTATTTTCTTGTCTTTTTGCTATGAATATAGGCAGCTGCTTTAATACTGGAACGGAGAACTCTGAATGGAGAGAACTCAGTTTTCTGAAATGGTGGTCTTGTGAATGACCTCAGGTATTGGGAAGTAATTTTTTAACTTTTAAAGTTGTAGTACTCTGACATATGATAAGTAATACACAATTCTGTGCTACTATTGGGTTTCTGCTGAAGACTCTTTACATTCATAAAAGGAATGCTTTCAAGCTGAGATATAACTTGTTTGAGGTTCTGATGTGAAAAACTTATTTCTCAAATTTAAAATAAACCTAATAAGTGAATGTTAGGAATTGATTTATGTCCCCTCAAACTTCATACGTTGAAGCTTTAACCCCCGATGTAACTGTTTTTGGAGACAGGGACTTAAGGAGGCAATTAAAGCTAAATGAAGTCATTAGGATGGGGCCCCAATGTGAAAGGATTTGATGCCCTTATAAGAAGAGGAGGAGACACTAGAAAGGTCATTTGAGGACACAGTGAGAAGGTGGCTGTCTGAAAGCCAGGAAGACAGCTCTCACCAGAAACCAACCCTGGTGGTGCATTGATCTTGGACTTGGGGCCTCCAGAACTGTGAGAAAATAAATGTCTGTTGTTTTCACCACCCAGTCTGTGGTATTTTTTTATGGCAGCCCTAGCTGACTAAGACAGTGAGTATATATAAGGAGAAAAAAGGAGGAAGAAAACAGAATCCTCCCTCTGAAATTAGTAAAGGGAAATGGAGGGGAAATACAATATACCTAGAAATGTGTTATCACCTAAGGAGGCATTATTAGGTCCTACCATGGAAAGCTCATCTTCATAGGCTGTCTGGATCGACATACAGTGAAACATCAGGAAGTAAGTTAATGCATTTTCTTGGAAAGAGAACCCAACAGAAAAATTATGGACCGTGTCACTTGAGGTTACATATGTTTAAAAATAAACGTAATTGCTGCCAATGAGAAATATTGAAAACTATTGGCCATTTTTTGTTTCACTCTGCTGTAGTTTATTAACACAAGTTTTAATTAACTCCGTTGGCAGTATTATTTTTCTCTTGCAGTAGCTGACTAAAAATCTAGGGCAAATTCTAGCAATAATTGTGTTGAATCTCTTCAGGGAAAAAGTGAGAGCAATACTACTTATTAAACTTTCCAATGGTTTGCGTTAGCAGAATTTTTTCAAAGACTGAATATTTTCACTTTTTGCTCATTTGAAAGCAAGCAAACCTGAGTTGTCTGAACTGGAAGAAAAGTTTCGCTTTTCACAGGGAGAACTTCTTAAAAAGAGAGAAATTATTTTGAAGAAGATGCAAATTCTTGAGTATCTGTGGGTCTGAGCTTGCTTAGTTACCGAATGTTGGGTAATGTAGCATCTTTTCTATTCCTGTATTCACAAATACTGAAATTGTGCCTAAGCATTGCCATGAAGACATGACAACTTATGCTTTTCCATGTTTTCATACACTCTGGAAAAAAATCTAGGCCATGCCCATATTTAACAAAAGACTTTAAAAATTTATTCCAGATCCATATAAAGCCATTTAAACCATTTGGATTTTCTTACAAAAATATTGAAAATTGAATTTCTGGATCTACATAAATTTACAAGAATGTATAGATAATTTTTATGCTGACATAGTCTTTTAATGTTGCTAATTTCTTCTTTTATCTTTCTCCCTTCTATGTTTAAGTTAAATAAAATTCCCACTTTGGTACAGGAATTTAAACCAAGCTTCAAAGTTTGGTGAAAAAAAAAGTTTTAAATTTGATTTCTGATACAGTCGGAAGTTTGCTCATTATAATTCCCTGATTTTATGTTATTTAAAATTACTTTTACACATAGTCCCGGCTACCAATTTGTGTAATAACTTTGTTATACCATTGCAATAAAACTTTTTAGATTTACTCTTTTTCTTTTACTTTGAAACGTATTTCCATTATTTCCATTCAAGTAAACTTATTGGGTATCTGATAGGTGCGTAATAAAGTTCAATAATGAGCTCTAATTATTTCAAGAAAAATAGAAAATTTAACAAGATTTTAAAGTTTCCTATGGGGAACATGAGTCTTGTAGTGGGCATATGTTATTTTTCATTACTCAGTATCCAAGGACCCAAACATCTTTCCTCCTGTGGGATAACCCTAACAGTGGAGGGAAGCATGGCCCTGCCTTTCACTACAGGAGTGAAAGAGGTAGATGATTCTTTGATTACCTAGAAGCTAAAGTGTAGGCAGGTATCATAGCCTTGGCTAACTGGACACGAGAAATGGAACATTTAATATTAAGGGAATCATTCAAAGATGAGGAGCTGAGTTGACTCATGGAGCTGTCACTGTGAGTTTTCAGGCGCAGCAGCATCCATTGGTAAATGGGTGAGTGTCCAGAGATGACAGCATCCATTCGGACTACTCCTATGTGCTATTTTGGCTACATTTTGGTTTCCTTTATTTCTTCCCATCCTTTACATCTTTCCAGTGCTTCTGTGAGCTATCCTTTCAATAAATTTGTTTTCTCTTTAATTAGTCAGAGTGGATTTCAGATACTTGGACCCAAGGAGCATGACTATTACCTTCCATCATCGGGGATTATTTTTTTTCTTTCCAAACTGAAAGTAAAATTAACCAAAGTAGTAATAACTGTCATTTGTACAATTTTTTATAATATTTTGAGGCACTCATACATTCTTATTTAATTTTATCCTAAAGAGATTACAATGAAATGGTTAGGAACTACTGTCTCTAAGTGATGTAAGAATAAGCTATGTCAAGGAGAAGTTAAATGACTCGCCTAAGGACATCTACTCAGGCATAGAGAAGAGTTTAGAAGCCAGATCACCTGACTCTCAATATCACATTTTCTCATATTTATTTCGTATTACCTTATATCAGGATTGTGCTAGTAGAAATTTTAAAAAACCTAAAAGGATAGCCTAGACAAAACTTAACTCAGCAAATATTTATTGAATGAATCTTTAACCTGTAGAATTTATTTCAAAAGAAGCAATAAGCACAAAACGATGAACTGACCAATAAAGCTCACTTCACTCTGGCGGCCCTGGCACATCCTGTAGACCAAGTTGTCCCTAACCCTAGCCCGGCTCCCTGGCAGACTACTGACGTGTTTCCGGTTCCAGTCTGCTGAGTCACTTCCGCTGATGTGGTACTTACTTCCGGTTGCACTAGAAGACCCACCCACCCACCCACCTGACCATGAATGAACAAACCAGAGAGAGGGAAACATCAGAGAGGAAGACACTGAGCACCAAAATTCTATATTTGAATCAAACAGTTTATTGAAAGACGTGTTACAAATTTTTAGTAAGGTAGTGGCTACCAATGAAATGAGGCAGGTAATTATACTCCCCTCTTTCATTTGGAGTAAATGCTGACCAATCAGTTGTAGTATAATTATTAGTAAACTGAATCTCAGGATTCCACCACTTACTTGACTCTTACTTTAGCTCCCAATCTATTTCTACTATTACCTGACCAGTACCATATTGGCTAATGAATGACTTAACAGGGATGACTGAAAAAGTAGTTGGAGGTTCTGCAGAAACGGGAGTATTCTTAAGCAGAATCATAGGTGGGGGATGCTTACATCGAAAGTCTACCATATTGGGAGTGGGATGGAAGTTACCATCAGTGTCTGGGGTCTTGGCCCAAATGGGACCTTGTAGATAGATATCTCTGTCCATCCACACTTGGCCTGGCTGAACACGAGTGTACAACGGCACCTCTTTTGTGGGCTTATTTGTGCAGCGTTTTGACTGGAAGGCAGTTTTCTTCCCGAAGTGCCCGCATAGATGTTGGTGGTGTCTGTCTCATCTTCATTAGTACAATGGGTAGTGGGAGCCTTTCCTGTGCTTTGCACCACTAGATTGTTGTCCAAGACTATTTTGTTTGCTGTACCATTCCAACTGGTCACCCCATTGGGGCCTGGGCACCACCAAGGTGCATCACCAAGCCAATACTCAGCTGCTTGATCTTCTGCTGTCATGTTGGGTTGATTATTCTTATTGAGAGACCATCCCTGCATTTTCCGCCAAGGACCTGGTTCACAGTTGGTATATTTTTGCCCATAGTTAGTTTTAGTTATCTTAGTGGTTTCCAATGACCCATCAGCAGTGGTTTTGTTGAAAGCATACAGGTACTGATCAACCAGTGGATTGGATTGATGTGTTAGTTTCTGGTTATGAGCAAAGCAGGAATGGAAGGGAAGATCTTCAAAAGAATACTGAAAGCTGAAGCTATTTCCAGTCCTTAGCATTTGACTGGGGAAGTACTCTAGACAATAGAAGCAGATCTCACAGTGGGATATGTTGTCCCACCAGATCTCCCATGTAGAGTACAATACCCATATTGAGGCAGCATGAACACATACCCAGGAAAAGCAGGAAGACAGCCCTCTGTAGTGTTACCTGTCACATATGGTAGTTGATAGGTGTCGTCGCAAAGATTTGGATGGTGGAGGTTACGTTGTTGGCAATTGTTTTTGAGCCCACCACCTCTGTGACCTCCTTAACTTGGATGTTGAAGATTTTAATCCTGCAGGCCTTGGTGTAAGCCCCCAGTAGCTTTTGATAAGCCTCTGCCAGTCTCTGGCACTGGAACCTGTTAAAGTCAAGGTAGGCCCATGGGGTGCTGTACCCGAGGTAGGCGGACATGTCTGAGGTTTCACCTTTGATTTGTTTTTAGAGGTTGTTGTCATAGGATGGTAAGACCCATGTCCTCATTGACCAAGTGGTAACCACATTTCCTTGCCATCGCAAATCACAATGCCAATTTCCCGAGGACTCCCCAAGACCTCTATCTCCTCTATCTGCTGAGGCAACCTCTCCGTTGTCCCCCGAAGCCATCGCTGGAACTGCCTGATTCTGTGGTTGATCCCCTGTGTTAGTTCTGGTTGGTAGGGCAGCTGATCCTCTGGAGTCTCCAGTTTCAGCTGCTAGTTTAGGCTTTTTAGCATGCGGTGGAGCCGTGTCTACCAGGTCCAGCGGGGTCAGCAAGCGCTTTTTGGCCTGAAAGGCACCTCTAGCAAGATTCCCACCAAAGGAGGTAACCCTGGAGACTATCTATGAGTTCCTGGTCAGCAGAGTTGAAGTTAACTTAGGGGTTTTTACCCACTTTGATTAACTTGTCGTAGGTGAGGTTGTGGATCTTTGCTGCCTTGTCTGTCTTATTGACCGGAGGACCGTTATCAAGGTCGTTAAAAGGACCAAGGTACTTATAGCCAGGGAGGACAAGACCCCTTGCAGTGTCTTGAACTCCTCCTCGAGGTTCAGACACAGCTGAAGGCTGCTGCTGTTTGGTTTTGGGGCAGGGGGTCCAGGTTTAAGGTTTTTCCGGGTTGCTGCTGCTTTCTCGTACCAATCTTCAAAGGTACCTAAAAAACCAGCCATAGCTATGTTTTACTTATTTTATTGTTCCAAGTCATTATCATCAGGCAAGTCAAATTCAGTGCGGTCAAGGGGATCATTGATAACACTAAAACTGATGACGTTACTTACACATATAACATTCCCGCATATGTTTATTGGACCCAACAAACCCTGCATCTTTGGCTACTATAAGACAATTACCACAAAGTAATTCATCTAACTCATACCCAGAGTTACGTTGTGGGGTCCTCACCTTTTTCTCAGCAGGCAAAACAGAGTCAGGAACAGAGGCAGGTTCGGGGTCCACAGTCTCCTCTGGAGTGTTCTCACTAACTTCCTGAGGACCCTTTATGTCCTCTTCGTCACTGAAGGTAAAGCTGTCTGCGGGGGAGGGGAGAGGAGCTGGGAGAACTTTGGGACTTTCCACTGGTTGTGGGGACTTTCCACTGATGTCACTGCACTGAGGAATGGAATTTCCCTGTGTGCCTGAAACTGACACAGGCTTATTCAAGGCAGTTTCTGGTATGTGGTGTTTGTTAGTTCCCAGGGGCACCTCAAATATAGGCTCAAAAGGTACTGGGTTGTCCAATCCTCATCTAAAAGACTCATGAATCTCCCACTTATTTTGCCAAACTCATGTCTTAGTTTAACAGTAAATCTAAAAAGGGACATTCGCTCGTCTAATGGTTCCTTGTGTTCAAAAGTAGTACCATTACCATCAACAAGACATATATCAGTGTTACTGGTGATTACAACAGGAGTGGGTTCCATTTGTACAGATCCCTTACATTTCCGCTCAATGTGAACCGCAGACCCTCCCAAAATTGGTTTTGCAGACTCAACAACATTTTTAGTCATTTTTCCCTCTTCCCACCAAATTATCATTTTGTCCACACAGTCATTAAATGAAAGTTTTCATTAGTCCAGTTAACACAGCCATAGAAGGGCACAGCATGGGCAATTGCCTCTGTGATGTTTGTGTTTCCCGTGGTTGCAGGATGGTAGAACCAAATGGCGTTCCTTTCGCTGAACGCTCTCCTCGCCCACCAGACCAGGATCCAGGCTGGCATCAGAGGGTCGTACTGGTTCACTTGAAAGAGCTGGAGCACCTTGTTTTTTGTCATGTCTCCCACCGGCAGTTTGCCTATCAGGTAGTCCTCCGCGGATTTGGTCAAAAGCATCTCGGCTCAGGCATTTTCTAGGGCGGCCTTTACATGGGGAGAAGTCGTGGAGCTGGCCCGAAAGCTGCGGGATTTTTTGTCTTCTAAAAGCCACTGCCGCTCAGATGTAATGCCGTTGTCCACTAGCCAATCAACCACCTCGCTGTACTTTCTCGTGGTTCTGTTCAGGATAACAGGAGCCTTCTTACTTGCAACATTAGACTCAGGCTGAATGTCCTTTCTCCACTCGGCTACAAGAGCCCGTCTCCGGCCCGAACGCAGAGCCGCTGGGGTAAAGACTGGAATGTTAGTCCAGGCCCAAGGAGCTTCTGGTTGCTGATTAGCCAAAAGGTAGAACACAATAGCTAGTGTCCATGGACTTATTAAGGCCTCCTTCTTTGGTCTGAGTCACAGCCACCCAGTCCTCTATGTTAGGCGTGATGCCTTCAAACACATCAGGTTTAATGGCTTCCTTAATATGCTTTAAGTGTCTGCTCAAGACAAAAGATTTAACAGCTCCCTGCTCCAACAGACAGTGAAGATGAAAGTACTCACTTCCTTCCTCCAGCTGGTAGAAGGAAAGACTACCTTGTCCAGCCAGAGGGCACCAATTCTGCTGAACCACGCTGCAGATTGCTCCAGCAAGAACAGCCATCTGTTGATTCACATGTTGGATGTCCCACAGGGTATCCTCTGGCAGTGTAATTGGAGTGTTGTCCAGCCTTGTATGAAATGGTCTGTAGATCCCGGACAGATGTTGTTCCACGTCAGAGAGCTGGCGTATCACCACCTGGTAGAACCCAGGTAGCAATCAGTAGCCATGCTGCTGCTGTGCTCTGGGAAGTAGCAGTATTTATGCTCACAGACTGACAGTTCCCTCTCTCTGGTTCCTTCACTCTAGGTGACGTGGTTGGGTGGGTCTTCTGGTGCAACCGGAAGTCAGTATTGCGTCAGCCAGACTGACTCAGCAAACCAGAAATGGAAACACGTCATCAGTCTGCGGCGGGGTGGGGCTAGGGTTAGGGTTAACCTTAACTTCTGTTATAGGATGTGCTAGGGCCGGCGGAGGCTGCCTGCTGTCTCGCCAGGAATTTACTAGTGCATCTAGGAGATGGATCTCTACATAAATAACTTTTATTCAACACTGGTAATGAAAGTAGTATGAGAGCATTGATTAATTTTTCCCCTCCTCTTATGGAGAAGGGGGTGTTTGATCTAGCTTCCTGAGGATGAGTAGGATTTCAGTAGGTACTTATGGAGATGGGAAAATTTTCAAGGGATAACTTCTGAAATGAACAAAGGAGCAAAGTGAAGGGTGTGTTGTGGAATGTCTTCAGGGGAGATCATGGAGTTTGTTTTGTAGGAACTTAGCAAAGAGTGTGCCCTGGGTGAAGAAAATGGAGATGGGGCTTGGACCCAGATCAGAGTGAACCTTGAAAAGGCCTTACTTTGAAACTCATTCTCCAAGGCAGTAGTGTCAAGCAATCTCCAAGGAAGTTTGTTAAAATGTAGTTTCCCAGGCCTCCTTTTCAGAGTTCTGATTTTTCTGTGTGGGGTAGAGCCTAGAATTATGCTCTTAACAGTTACAAATTCATGTGATATAGCTGTTTCCCATGTGACTCTTTCAGAAACACTGACTTAAGGTCTTGTAATACATTGTCACTGTACCTGTAACTTCCGATAGGTCTATATGTACAAAAAAGGGGCAATGAAACAGTCTACCTCTGCTATTGCGTAATATTATTGCCAAATAATATTCACTCACTCGTGTGTGACAGATTCTGAGCAGGAGTTGGAGATACCGTGGGGAACAAAGCAAAGTGCCTGCAAACACAGGGCTTAGGTCCTAGTTGGAGGAAGGGTAGAGACTATCTTGCACCTTGTGTCTTCATTATGAAGAAAATAAAACCAAGAATAGGAGACATTGGCGGAGGGTGTTTTTTTCACAGCAGTGATCAGGCAGGGGCTCTCTGATGATGTGATAGTTGAGCAGAGTTCTGAAGAACATGGGGAGCTGGTGAATCTGAGGAGGAACTTTCCAGGCTGAAGGAACAGCAAGTATGAAGGCCCTGAGGAGGAATTTGTGGAGGAAGAACAAGAGTCCACTGTGGCTAAAGAGGAGGGAAAAGGAAAGGAGCTAAAGAAAAGCAATTAAGAGATGTAGAGAATGTCTGATATTTTATTCCATGGTAAGGCATTCCATTGTATTCATAGTATTATTCACAGTATTACGTAGTATTCCTAGTATCATAGTATTTTGAGCGGGTGACTTATGCTTTTAAATTATCACTCTGGCTGCTCTGGGGAGAAGAGACTGTTGAGAAAGCAGATATTTGAGAGATAAGAGGTGATGGTGGCCTGAACCAGGTTGGCCTAGCCTAGGATGGCTATGATGATACTTCAACCTCTTTACATGCTATATATCTTCGAAGATGTGTAAAGGGATCTATGGTGTTTTTCAACACCAACAACCAATTCTCTGATTCTTTGGACACCAACTAGATGTCCTATAATTCAATTCAATGCTGGCACTAACTAGTTGGAGTTAGCATCAGACAGGTTTAAGGGCTCAGTTCCACAGATTGCCCACACTTCAGATGCCAGTCACAATATTGGGTTCCCAAGTTACTTACACTCTCCAACTTGGCTACAAATTAGGGGTTCCACAATGCCCCATTAGGTTCAATAATTTGCTAGAATGGCTCACAGAACTAAGGAAAACTATTTACTTACTGTTCCTGGTTTATTATAATGGGTACAACTCGGGAACAGCCAAATGGAAGAGATGCCAAGAGCAAGGTATAGGGGAGGGGAAACAAAGCTTTTATGGCTTCTGTGGGCACACCACCCCCCAGACCTTGGCTGTGTTCACCAACCTGGAAGTTCTCTGAACCTTATCACTTAGGGGTTTTTATGGTGCTTGCATGACGTAAGAATGATTGATTAAATGATTGGCCATTGGTGACTGATCCCAATCTCCAGCCCCTCTTCCCTCCCTGGAGTTCTGAGCGTAGGGCTAAAAGTTCCAATCCTCTAATCAAATGCTTGGTTCCTCTGGCAACTGTCCCCTTTCCTGAAGCTACCTAGTGGCCCACCAAAAGTCACCTTATTAATGTAAACTCAATAGTTGGAAGGGGCTTGTTATGAATAACAAAAGATGTTCCTATAACCCCTAACAATCAGGAAGTTACAATAATTTTAGAAACTCTGTGTTGGGAACTGGGGAGCAAAGACCAAATATGTATTTACCACAAGTACAAATAATGGTGGGATCCATGTGTTGGATAGGCCAGCCAGCTTTGGGGATACATTTCCTTAAATATTGCTCTTGACACCCCACAGTTCACACTACGTAGGTGGCTGTGCACTAAGGAAAAGGAAAGCTTTTAATATTCCTATAAAAGGGTACTTTATAACTTATAAATTTTAAAATGACATCCATTAGGAAATATATTTACCCTAAACTCTTCTTGCTGAAATGCGATCTATTGCTTTCTCTAGTACCATATGCTTGTTTTATAGGATGTAATAAAATGACTCTAAATTATGTTAGGGTTTCAGCTGCTTTACGTAAGATAGTTCTTTTTGTGAAATTAATGTCAATGCTAATTATATTAGAGATTATGTCTCAAATTAGGAAGGTCAAAATCACCAAAGGAGATGAAGATAGCCAATGACATTTATAGAGCATGAAGGGCGATTTGATTTAATCATACAATAATAGTAATTGAATGTTAGGGTTTTTCATTAATGATAGAGGAAATAAACTTATTTATGTGTTAAATGCTTTCCACAAATGAGAAAATGGACAAATATGTTAGTTATAGAAACAGGT
Organism: Ceratotherium simum simum; assembly: GCF_057802395.1. NCBI lineage: Eukaryota > Metazoa > Chordata > Mammalia > Perissodactyla > Rhinocerotidae > Ceratotherium > Ceratotherium simum. Next base: position 27,913,022 of record NC_141910.1, on the reverse strand, counting down.
AAGCTTTAAGACTAAGAGAATGGACAGAAATAAAGGCTATCATATACTTCTGTGAACAGAAATGCAGTTGCCAATGATAATGATTTCAGTCAATCTGAGAAACTATGATGCAGTGTTCACCACGTTGAAAAATGGAACAGCCAGTAGGGCATTATCTATGGCACGTATTTAGTAATATGCTGCAAAGAAGATTTACTGTGACACCTGTAGAACATTTGAGTTTATGAAAGAAAAAGTGGGATAGTTTTGAAGTTAGGCAAAATAGTAATAGAACAGAACTGGAAAGAAAAGAACATAACAAGATGTGGTTGCACTGGTACTTTTTACTTGCGAGTGTGCTGGGGCGAGCAGGTGGGAGAGTGGGGCTAGAGAGCCCGTTCCCAGCCGAGCTGCAAGCCTGGAAGTGCCTGGTCGGTAAGGAGCGGGCACTACAAATTTCTGGTCCAGGTCTCCTGCCTCCAGCTGATGCGCAGACCGCCTTAGAGCGGAGCCCAGCTGATCAGGATGATCACAAGCTTGCAGCTTGCCATCTTTGCCAACATGCTGGGCGTGTCGCTCTTGCTGTTTGTCGTTGTCTATCACTAAGTGGCCGTCAACAATCCCAAGAAGGAGGAACGAAAGTGGCGCTTTCTCCACCGCAGGGTTCCAAGATATAGTTTCAGGCTGGTTGTGGGTGTGGGGTGGACTGAGGGTGTGAGGGGCCTTCACACTTCACTTCATCCCTTCCATCCATCACAATATACCTTCTCTAACCCTATGGAACAAGAAGCTGCCGCTGAGTAGGGCCCAGTATAGGGGCTGCTTTCTTTTCTACTCTCCCCCTACCATATAAAAATACAGTTTTTTTGTGTGGAGAAAAAAATACCTATGATTAATTCTTAATCTGTTCAATGTGCAATGAAAGCTTCGTTGTAAGGAGCTCAGTACAAGTTGGCTGAATATGGTTAAGAGCTCAGACTCTGGAGTCTGACTGATGGACTTTCAATCATGGTTCTACAACTTATTAATTGTGTGACTTTAGGGAATGTTACGGACTGAATGTCAAAATTCATATGTTGAAGCCCTAACTTGCACTGTGGGTGTATTTGAAGATGGAACCCCTAAGAAAGTAATTAAGTTTAAATAAGGTTATAAGAGTGATGTCCTGATCCAGTAGGATTAGTGTCAATATAAGAAGAGACAACAGAGTTCCCTTCCCCTCTCCCCCTGCCTTTTTCCTCTGTCTCCCCATCCTTCCACAAAACAAAGACCATGTGAGGACACAGCGAGAGGGCAGCCACCTGCCAGATAGGGAGAGAGCCCCACCTGAAACAAAATCAGCTGGAACCTTGATCTTGGAATTCTAGCTTCCAGAACTGTGAGAAAACAAATTTCTGTTGTTTAAGCCACCCAATCTATGGTGTTTTGTTATAGCAGCCCGAGGAGACTAATACAGGGAAATTACTTAATCCTCTGCGCCTTAGTTCCCTTATTGTAAAATGAAGATAACAGATTTGCCCACCTCCTAGTGTTGCTTTGATGAGCTACGTGTAATAAGCTCAACTAATATTAGTTGTTCATATTATAATTATTGAAAATGCAATTTACTGTTCTCTGTATATGCCTAGAATAGAATGAACTAATTTTGTTTGGTGAATGAGTCTTTTTTAAAAAAATGAATTAAACACATTGGGTATAAGTATTTATATTTATATTGTATGTAGAAGAATGGATTTGAGCCTGAGACACATTTAAAGCTACGACAAAGAATGCTAAATACAGAGGTCGGTGGAATGTAAGAAGAGTAACTTTTACAAAATTTAGATATGAATTTTGGCTTTTTTCAAAGGTGTGACTCAAATGTGACCAAACAGACTTAGATGAATATTGTTTTGACAATTTCAAGGCTCTTCAAATTGTGCTCCAAATAACTAAATGCTAAGTGTTAGTCCTAGATCTTATCTCAGAAAATAACAAGATGGAGAACAAAAAGAGTACAGGGTATATGGTCCATTCAGTTTTTTTAGCCCTGAACTTCAATATTAAGTTTTGGCTGCAACCACTTTGATTTTTTTTTTTGATGTGGTGATATTTCAATGTTGTGGAGACACAGATTCAGTTGATGTAGTAAAGTAAATGTCAAATCAATTATTTATTATCATAGAAAAGGAAATGAGTAATTGTTTAATTAATTTTGTATTTTTTTAAGCCGGTAATCCCTGTGAGTTTTAGATGAAACCTCAATGAAATCATAGTTTTTCTTCCTATTAGTTAATACCTCAACACTGAAGGTATCCTATCAGTGTATAGGAAAATGGCTTACTGCATTAGGTGCCTGAGTAAAGACTTTGTGACCCAGAATTGAAAGTAGGTGTGCTTGTGGGGGGTAGGTGGAAATGGTGGGTGAGGAGGACGGTGGAGGTAAAACTAAGTGTCTCCAATCATTTGATTGATTGATCTAATGAAGTTCTAACTATTCAAAAAAAAAAAAATTCCTAGGTTGTTTCTGAACCCTGTGAAGACAGGATGCAATACTTTTAAGAAAATAAGAAAGTTGAGGATCCAGAAAGAGTATTGATCAAAAATCAGTGATAAGGTAGGGAAAACAGCTTTCTCTGAAAAAATGTTTTTTTTAATCATTCCTCTCCCTCTTAATTACCAAGTCTGGTTAGTTAGAAGTAGAATAAGAAGAAGGTAGGAGAGAGAGGGTGAATACAGAATTTCATTGTCATCAATAAATAAGTTGTATGTGTCTGTTTGCATGTTTTACTATAATCCTCTAAAACTGGGGCTTAGTAGCAGGAAATTCTATAATGGATCATAAATCTGATAGCATTTTAATAGGATAAATTGAATTCGCATGATGATTATAATAGAATAATAAAGTCTTTTAATAAACACTAGAAAAATCCTAAATGTAAAACCAAGTAATGAAAAACTATAGGTTTAAAATAAAACACTTTATAGTACTGTAATTTGTTTGGCACCTTAATTAAATTATCTGAACTAAGTGTTATAAGTTTAGTGTGTAATTAGATCATTCCTTTGCCAGTGAAAATGGGAATTCCTAAAAAGTTCTTTATCACAAATTATTATGAATAATAAAATATCAATGTAGTTTATATACACTTGATTAAGTTCTGCATAGGCAGGGACAGAGAGGAAAATAGAAACGTTAAAAAAAAATGAATGCTGAAAGTGATTTAAAAGTTATTTTGTATTGAATTCCCACCCAAAAATATCTGAGAGAGAATAGAATAACTAATATATTCAGTTTTTAAATATTGCATTAGGAATAGTTTTATTTGATAGAAAGTAATGAAAAGACAAGGAGCAACATATTTCTCAGTAACCTAAAAGAGTGTATTTGACTGCAAGCTTTTAGTATTTACAAATGCTGTTTGAAGATGATATTAATGTCTTCCAAGCAAAGCAAAGCAAATCAATGGGAAAACTACTAAAACTAAGAACATTTGGTAAAGTGGCCACTTTCAAAATTAATATTATAAATTAATAGTTTTATCAGTAATAAACATTGAAAAGAAAAAAAATTACAATAAAGTTGTGAAGTATGAAATTTCTAGAAATAATCTCAACAAAAAATGTGTAAGACCATATGAACAAATTTAGGCCGTGAGATATTTGTTGAATAGCTAATGAATCCACCTTGTGGAATATGTAGAATATAGTTTGAGAAATGCTTTCATGGTGTAAAAATATTGCAATGTTGACATTCAGGATATAAACAAACATATATATAATAAATAATATTATATATATTTTTTACTATAAAAATGAATATCCTTCTCAAAATTGCATCCAGCATCCTGCATAACAGAAGAATAATAGTCACGTCATTCTAGTATTTAATCAGATAGTCAAGGGTTGCGCATTTATTCCTTTATATTTATTTATTTCACTCCTAAATTTTAATCCCTAGTTGTTATGTACTCTATTTTCTGGATATGTAAGGCAAAAATGCTGAATAACCAAAAACAATCAAACACTTGCACACAACACACATGCATGCACGCACACAGAAACACACACAGCCATCAACCAACCAGAGAAGCCCAGCGTCCCAGTTCAAACCAATATCTTGTTTCACCCACCTACCCATCCATCAATCCATCAATCTATTGATCCATCCATCCTTATATGCATACATATAATAAAGTTTATTGACCTTTATAAATATAAGCTGCTATTATCAACCTGTTTTAGCCAAGCAAACATAAAAAGTAATCACAGAGAGAGTGGGAAAAATAGAAGAGTATTGCCATGAAAGTCTAGGAAAGGAGGCATTTCAAGGAGTTGGGAGGAATCCATGGGGATGATACAGAGAGACCATGTCTTGGTGGTAGACTGTTGGATTCATTGCTTAGGATGCTACTCGTGAAATTCAAGATAGCAGTTTCAGTAGGTTCATCAAGTAGAAGCCAAATTCAGTTGGATTGAAGGTAAGTGGGGTGAGATGGAAGTAAGGACATGACGATGTGACATCCGTATCAGTACTACTCTTATAACTGGGAAAGAGTGGCCCCTGCCCTCAGACCTGCATTGTAAAAGGCCCCGCGTCACAAGCACAGTCTCACAAGTTTATTAAGGGACACACGGGCGGTGCTGTTGTCAGGGATCTGGAGCTCAGTGCTCTCAGCGCACAGGCAGGGAACCTAAACTTGGCCTTTTTTGTGACACACCATTCAGTCTCCAGGGAAATGCTTCTCTTCATTTCTTGCACCATGTCTTTGAAACAAAACATGACAACGTCTGAATGCCTGGAAGATTTGTGTGTCAGGCCACTTTTGTGTGTCATTTGCATGTCAAAATCATAGGCACAGGAATGATCTGAGCATCAAAAGTGCTTTGGCAAAAGACAAAAAATATATTAATTAACTTGTCAAATTCTTCGTCTCACATGGAAAAATGTCACAGATTCTTGCATGACAAAGTATTCCCAGCAGTTCTGAGCATCCGTTTTCTGTTCCTGTGTGTTCCGATTCCTCTCTCTGGAGGCACTCAAAAATAGTACCAAATCTGCAGCATTTGCACGGCAGCTGAGAAACAGTTTGTAATGTTAAACAAAGCACATCACTATAATGACGTTTAAATTGTTTTACTTTAATTTACATTTTTGATAAAATGTATTCAAAATTTGGATGCTTTGACTACAACATTTTATATATTAATTCTTAGATCATTCCTCTCAGTAGAACAAAAATAATGTTTTAATATTGCTTAAAAAAACAATTTGTGATTTTGAGGAAATAAAGGCAAAAATATTTTTGAATATAATTTGTGAATTATGTTTGCTTTTATCTATTACATGTCCAAACATTACCAGCTCAACAAGAGAACGCTCAGGCTTGCACAATATTGATGAAATTTAATCATTTTTGATATTTGGCCTAATTTCAGTCACATAAAAAACATAGTTTTATACATATTTTTCCGTTTTTAAAAAAACTATGAAGGTAGATTTATCAAAGTAGAAGAAAAACATTTTTATTTAACAGTGTGTTAGCTCGGTTTATAACTTTTTTGTTTTTTGGTGAGGAAGATTAGCCCTAAACTAACATCTGTTGCCAATCCTCCTCTTTTTGCTAAGGAAGATTGGCCCTGGGCTAACATCCATGCCCATCTTCCTCTACTTTATATGGGGGGCCACCACACCATGGCTTGACAAGTGGTGCGTCGGTCCGCACCTGGGATCCAAAAACCGCGAACCCTGGGCCGCCGAAGCAGAGCGCACAAACTTAACCCCTATGCCATCGGTTTATAACTTTTAAAAATTTAGACATATGGTCTGTGGGCTTCATTTCTACTCTTGCTTTGGGTCTTGCAAATTTTAGAGGTGGGTGTAATACATTCTTGAGCATTCGTCCACTTACATAGTTTCTTAAGATAAAGTTATAGAAGAGAATTACACAGTCAAGGAGAAAGCACTTTTTTGTGAGCATTATTTAGACCTGGGATGATTTCCAGCAAAAGCACTTTTAATAAATGAAAATTTGTTTACTGAGAACTGTTCACTATCCTTGTACCAGAACATCTCTCTTAATTTTGTTATTGACTGTGTTAGTGATTATAGTGTTGCAGAATTCTGCAGAGCTGTTCCATTGCGCAGGGCAGAGTGGCAGAGAGGAAATCAGAGACCTGGGGAAGCTGGCAGGACAGCTGGAGGTGGCTTTCTTTGGGCTCAGGTTTTATCAGCGGTTTCTGTGCTGCAGTTTAGTTGAGAACCAAGAGTCTCTGAGCCTGGAAATTTGGTGGTGGGCCCCCTGGGTCATAGACATTTTTATATTTTTTTAAAACAAATAGCATTTTAAAAAACTATACGCAAATACGTTTTTTGTTACAAAATATAAATCAGAAAATTTATAAAAGTATGGATAGAATGATAATGACCTACAATCCTATACCTGGAGAAAAATTGCTTGTGTATACATATTTTCAGACTTATGTGTATGTGATATTTTGTGTATATATATACTTTTAAATTTTAGCCCCCACTTAATGTACTGTGAACATCTGTTCATGTCAATACATGTCTAGGGTTACATTGCATTGGTATATGCATATACCTTAAAATATTCATTTATAATTTATGTCACATTCTTAGATATCTAAGATGTTTTACTCCCATAAATAATCATGAGACAGACATCTTTGTACATAAATCTTTAGAATCTTGTCCGTTTATTACTTTAAAGCGTGTTCTGCAAAGTGGAATTACTGATTTTTAAAATAAATACACATTAAATCTTTTGATAGATATTATCAAATAACTCTCTGCAGAGGTTATATGTATTTTACCCTGCAGTATATGAAAGTGATTAATTCCCTAGTTCACTGTCATCATTCTTTTTTACTTTTTATCAATCTCAACAGCAACTCATAATAATTTTTGTTTTACTGTGTATGGTTACAAACAATATTAGATATGCTTTCATATATTTATGGACAAATGCATTTATTTGTGAATTGTTTGTTCATATGATTTCCCTGTTATTTTGATGTCTTCAACCTCTTCTTACTTATGAATATACTTTATACAGAAAAAAATGTTAAAACTTTGTCTCAATTTAACAACAGTTAGAAAACTATTGACCAATGCTCTGTTTTAGGCCCCATGGAGGGCACTAAATAGACATGATAAACAAAACAGACAGGACAGCTGAGCTGAGTGACTCATTTAGTGATCAAGCCAAGGAAGACAGAAGAAAAGGAAAGATGGTCTTCATACCTGAAAAGCTGTTTTAACCAAGATAAGTAGTGATTACACTTACATTGCCTTAGAGCAAGAAATCTGGCTCCATAATTCATATTTTTATACTGTGTAATTTTTTGTTTTATTTTAGTTTATTTCAAGTATAAATTTAATGAATATAGTTTCAAAATTCGGATACCACTAAGCAGCTTATAACAGAAAGCAGCAGCATACCCTGCCCCATGCCTCCCCTCCCTGTGTCCCACTGTACACCTTCATGATTTTTGGTCATTGGAACAGATATTTGCCTGCATATTTCTAAATAATATATTTAAACATCTGTTTTTTGATCTTCAAATTTTAGATATTACAAATTGATTTTATGCTAAAAAAGATGGGCTTTAACTCTTTTACAGTAACTCTCATATACACACACATGCACACACACCAAATACCTACGCTTCTCCTCCTATATTTTCTCAAAATTATAATTTTTGTTTAAATTATTGTTCTGAGTTTCTAATATACAACAATCACCTAAGGTTTCTCAGTCTTGGCACTATTGATATTTTGGACTGGATAATTCTTTATTGTGAGGGGCTGTCCTGTGCATTGTAGGATGTTTAGCAGCATCCCTGGTATCTACCCACTAGATGCCAGTAACACATTCTAGTTGCGGTGATCAAAAATATCTCCAGCCATTGCCAAATAGTCCCAGGAGGACAAAATTGCCTCCAGTTGAAAACTACTAATTTCATCTTATAAATGACGACTCTGGTTATTAAATATTGTTCACTCCTGAACAATACATATCGTACAATTATTTTACTCTTTTCATACAAATTTTGTTTTTATTGGAGTTAATAATTGCATTGTGTGTGTGCGTTTCCTTTATTTTATATGTAAATTCTCTGATAAGAGTTATAAAACACCTCTTAGTATGTCAAAGGCATCAGTTAATCTGTCAGTTCAGTCTTCTCTGGGAGCTACCTCTGTCCTCCTGTTCCAATATGGACTGGTTGCTCTCTCAGTTGGATATACAACCGTCATCTTGCGATTTCTTCCCCTTGTCGTACTAAGAATTTCCTTTGCCTCACTAATCTGATAAAGCCCATTTCCTAGATTCATGTGTATTGGTTATAAATTGCACTTGGTGCCTTCTAAGAGACACCAGAACAACAGAGGCTTAAACAAGCAACAAATAGACTTGTTGCTGATATAAAAGTAGTAGCGAGCTAGTTCTGTGCAGTTACGGTAGCTCCAAAAGTCATCAGGGATCCTGGCTCCCTCTTTCCTTCTGTGACACCATACCTGTGCATGCCTGCCTTCTGGTAGTTAAAAAATGTCTGCTGGGTCTCCAACATCCCATCTGCACTCAAAGCAGGAAGCAGGAGTAAGAGGTGTGGAGAACACAAAAAGAGTTCTCATATAAAATTTGGTTTGGTTTTGTTTAAAATTCTGTGTTGGAAATTATGTTCCCTCAGATTAAATTTTGAAACCATTCTTCCATGTCTTCTGGAATTTAGTGTTGCTACTGAAAAGTTTCATATCATTCTGATTCCTGATTCTTTGTTTGTGATCAATTCTCTTTTTCTATAGCTGCTTTTAGCATCTTTCCTTTATCTTTACGGTTTTCAAATTTCATGACGATCACTTTGGTTTGGATCTTTTTCATTCATTGTGCTGGAGACTTTGAGGAAATTCAATTTCTTTTGGACAATTTTCTTGTAATATTTCTTTGATGATTTACCTCCTCTACTTCCCTGCTTCGATTCTGGATGTTAGTGCTCTAATTAGTTGGATGTTGGAACACCTGCGTTGTTCCCATAATTTTCTCTTTTTTCTCCCTCTATTTTTAAATTACTTTATATTTAGTTCTGTGTTTCTGATAATTTTTTCAATTTTAACTTCAAACCCTTCTCTTGAATTTTTATTTCTGCTGTCCTCTTACATTTTCTTTCTTGTTCTCTGTTTCTGTTTTATAGCATTCTGTTTCTACATCATGATTGGAATAACTTCTCTTATCTCTCTGAGATCATTAATCATAAAGTTTTAGTATTTTCTTCTGCTTCTCCAAGGTGCCTTTTTCCTATTTGTTTATTTTATTTTCCATTTTTCAGTAAGATATTACAAGATATTCCTCAAATATCTTGTAATGCTTTGATAATCTATTCCTCTTTAAAAGTAAGGTGATTAAAAGGTAATTGGAAACTCTCTCTCAGCACAGAGCTTGTCATCTTTCTATACCACTGTTTGGTAGAGACTTGGACATTTCATTGGGAAAAGCCCAAAGTCGATATCTGTAGATTTGTTTTTTTTTTCCTCAATTTTATTGAGATATAACGGACATATAACATTGTATAAGTTTAAGGTGTACAACATAATGATTTTGATCCATGTATATTATGTTTGCTAGTTCTGGTCAAACTCCCTGTGGATGAATTCTCTAACTCACTGCCCAGGAGAGGGGTATGGACTTGGCTGTTAACATTCTAGAGTGGAGCATGGGAACTGGAGTGCAAGCCTCCTCTTAGGATGTGTAGTTCAGTTAATTTTCCTGTTTTCAAAATGACACAATATCCCTGCCCTTATCTGTGCAGCGTCATATCCACAGATTCTTAAGTTCAAATTTTCCAGGAAGTTTACTCCAGATTTCTATATGGTAGGGGAGCAGATATGAGGGTCTAAATTCTCTTTATAAAGACTTTCAACAAATCCTCCCTTTTTCAGACCCATCTTCTACTTCTGCCTACATATCTGCCTACACAAGTACCTGTACCTCGAATTACTGAGTCTCTAGGGGTTCTCTGGTTGGAATTGGTTTCAAGCGTCTCCCTCTACTAGGACAGTTACCACTCGTGAATCTTAGTTTCATCTTCTGCATCTTTATTGATATATCTTATGTGCTCTAGTTAACTCTTTCATTTGCTTTGCCTCTGTGTTTTATCTGTTTTTATTGATTTATTTTTATTTTGGTGGTATTCTTGGAGCTTGAATATAAATAAGTGTGATCAGTCTGCTGTGTTTATCAGAGTTTCCATTAATTTGTTATAACTTCCCTAGGTAATATTTAAATGGTCTCAAGTGTGTAAAGAAAAAGAGCATTTTAATGTAGCTAGGTTAAGACAACAGAACTAGTTACCCTGAGTTGACTACAGGCCCTAGTCTAGCTTGATGGGGCTTTGACAATTGGTGCCGTGAATTGTTTGGCCAACAAAACATAGGGAGATTGTATATTTAATCCCCACTTCAGGTGTTCCCTATCATGATAGCTCATACAACTGCTACCTCTATCAGGATGAATAAATCAATTGTGCCAGGATTTGAAAGATGCTTAGGGAGTTATCTGATAAAATGTAATTTGGAGCTGATGTACTTTTGTATCACTTCCAAACTGATTTTCACATGCTAAAGGAATATTTGAGTTATCTCCTTCCTAATCTTGAGTTGAAATTCAGTTAGACCCATTGGGGATTTTCCAAAGAGCTCCTTTAAGTGGAGGACTTCCAGCTGAACAGGGGGCACCTCACTGGCACAGCATGGCATTGGCAGAAAGATGCAGGTGTAGAAGGAATAGGAGTAGGAGGAGTAGGGAGGAATAGGTCTGCAGTGGTCAGAGTATATGTCTAATTTTCTAATATATGACTAATATGGAGGAATCCTCTATTCAAGTTATTTTTAGGAATTACATTGCCTGACTTGTGAGGTACTATGCAACATGCCTTCAGTCATAAATTTAGTGATGTGGCCTTATTATTTGGATTGTACTGAATCTGTAGTGCATTTTGCACTTTGCCTCAACTTAGCTCAATATCTGCCCAATAAGTGCAAGTCACTTCTCAGATGACACAGTTTTTGAAATACCATTGTGGGAATAAATAATTGCATTTGATTATTGATTATTTCCAAAATGTATCAGTGAAAAGCTGTAGTAAAATATAATAAGGTTTAAAATCCCTGGGTACAGGAAATTACTTCATTTTGGCCACTGTATTGTTTGTCTTCAAGAAATGCTAACTCATATTATTAGGAGGTACATTGTGTTATATGTCTCAAGAATAGAAGATTTTTGCACCCTTGATTACATATCCTGGGTTAAGCAAAAACAAGATAACAGCAATAAGATTTGGCTTTAAATTTTAGATGTTAAGGAAAAGAAAAAAAATAGAATTGCAGAGTTTAACAATTTTTATTTGTATTATTTGACAATAGGAAGATGTGAGGACAATTTTTTTTTCTTGCAAAAAAAATGGAAATTTGTTTCCTGGGTCTTTATGCAGAGAACATCTAGGAATAAAATCTTCAAATGTAAAGAAACAGTGCCCAAACTAATGGTTCCTGTATCGACTTTCAGTAGAGGCAAAGAACATTACATTAAGTTGTGCCTCAATGAAAGCAATTCTTTGAAGGGCTGAGATAATGTGGTAAATGTGCTTTACTGTCTGATGGTTTAATACAGGAATGGATCTTGGGGAATCAGATAAATGGATGTCAGCACATCCATTAGGCTCTTACCAGTATCATGAGTAGAAGGAAGCTTAAGATTCTATAGAATTTCTGTGTGAAATTCTGTTCTTCCTTAGACATTCAGGAATATGAAAAGGTTATTTATCTCTGAAGTAATCATGATTATATCCCCAAAACTGAAATTCTTTATGGTGTCTATACCTTGTGATGTAGTCTCAAATTCTTTCTCTGTTTTCCTCGGTAAAGGTAAAGATGTCCTTTTTTTTTTTTACCCATTACTCAATCAAGACACTTTATTGTATCCAATATTTTACAATTAAAGCAATGCTGTAATTAATGTCCTTGAATATATGTTAAAGATATCCGTTTTTATTTGATTGCACATATAGAAAATTTTGTTCTTATTGATATCCACAGGAAGCTGAATATTCAGAAAGCAGATGACGAATTGGAAACATTTATATTCTCTTTAAATAACCTACCAATTCAAAAACATGAATTTAAATATTTATGGTTCAGCAGTTTATAGTATAATTATTATTTTCTTCCAAATTTAATGCCAAAAAATTTAGACAACTGTTTTCATCTACTTGGGCTGCTATAATAAAATATAGACTGTGTGGCTTAAACAAAAGAAATTTATTTCCTCACTGTTTTGGAGTCTGAGATCAGGGTGCTAGCATGGTCAGATTCTGGTGAGGACTCTCTTCTTGGCTGGTAGAAGGCTGCCTTCTCTCTGTGTCCTCACATGGCAGAGAGAGAAAGTTCTCTGGTGTTTCTTCTTATAAGGGTAATAATTCCGTCATGAAGTTCCCATCCCCATGACCTCACCTGAACCTAACAGATCCCAAAGGCCTCCAACTACCATCACATTGGGGGTTAGAGCTTCAACATATGAATTTTGAGGGGGGACACAATTCAGTCCATAGCAACATTACCTGGGTTTTCATGTTGAGTATTCTAGTTGACTCCTCTAGATTTCCCTGCAGCTAGTGTTTGCAAACCATATGTGGCCATCAGTCTGTCCGACTGAAAGTGCCTGGGCTCATTCAAGAGGACCTATGTCTCTTATTTTGGCTGCCCCTCCCCTTATTTTTTCAGAAAGAACATGGTCAGCAGACTCAGCTTTGAAAAAAATCCGAGAATCTTGCTTAAATGACTGGTAGGTCAGATGGAATAGAAGAGAAAAAAAGTTCAGAAGAGGGCTGGCCCCTTGGCTTAGCGGTTAAGTGCGCGGGCTCTGCTACTGGCGGCCCAGGTTTGGATCCCAGGCGCGCACCGATGCACTGCTTCTCCAGCCATGCTGAGGCCGTGTTGCACATACAGCAACTAGAAGGATGTGCAACTATGACATACAACTATCTACTGGGGCTTTGGGGAAAAAAAAGAGGAGGATTGGCAATAGATGTTAGCTCAGAGCCAGTCTTCCTCAGCAAAAAGAGGAGGATTAGCATGGATGTTAGCTCAGGGCTGATCTTCTTCACAAATAAATAAATAAATAAATAAATAAAACTGTTTAAAAAAGAAAAAGTTCAGAAGCAATGCAGAATTTTTAAGCAGACCCTGTATCAAACATATTTTCATCCCCACTTTTCATCAAACACAAAACATGTGCATAAACTCATAATTCTAATTGCTTAGTACAAGTTACTCATTTATCTATCTACATAAACATATACATACATATAGTCCAATATATGTAAAATAATGTCCCTGATCCTTTCATTTTGCAGACTTCATGTGACTCCACACATACAATATAAAATTTAACACATTTGTTCAAACAAATTGCAATATGTTTCACTTCCTTCCCACTAACTACGACTGGACGTTAGAACTAAATATGCCAGGCATAGGTCATCTGTATTTGTGAATGGCCTTTTATCCCCAAAAAAGGGGCTTGCTTTATGTCATCAGCAGAATTGGCCACATGTAAATGTGATGTTCAGTCTTTGATGTAGAAATTACGAGTGTTACTTCTAAAATAGGCTTATATCACTTTATACTTTAAAAAGTACATTAAAGCACATATGAAGGAATGTGAGTGGTTTCATTTCTATGTGTGCTATCCACAGACTAAAGGAGCATTGTTTTGTGGGCAGTAATAAATATAAGTATCAGAATTCATGGACTTTATTTTACTATTTGTGTTCATAAGATACAGCTAGTTAGCTTGGAAGAGTGAAGACTGGGCTATATTCATGTGTATGTGTCTCATTGGATGGTGAGTTCTTTGAGGGCAGGCTTTATAACGTATTTGACTCTGTGTCCCCAGAACAGTATTTCCATAAAATAAGGGCTCTTAAATACTGACTGACTGAAAAAAACTCCAAAATATCTGGAACACAGCATAATTAATTCAATGTTTTAATTTGATTTAATAACCAATAGGGATAGATCATGGTCAGATAAATTGATGTGCATCAAATTTACAACAAAAACACTGAAGCGACTTGTTTTGCAGAGACAATTATTTTTAAGACTTTTTATTCATCTGACTTAAAGATTTAACCCATATTTCAACCAAAATGTTAATTATGGAGCTTTACTTTCTTCTTGTTAGTTTATTTTCTTTCTTTTCTTTTACTTCATTTTTGAAGATTACCCTGAACTCAAAAGATAGTTTCTAATGCATTGAAGATCCTGGATGACAAGTCCTTGATTGAGAAATACCAAAGGTGATTAGTTTTGGTTATTTCTAATACACTTGCAGAGCATTAGAAACCTCAGGTTTCTTTTTAAAAATTTCAAGTGCGTTTTCACACTCTTAAGTATAGACCAAAATGATTGCAAAGTCAAGGTCATTTTACAAGGGTAAAATTCCTATTGAATTCTAATTAACCTGAGGATTCTGGTCAAATGCCAAGTCAGATAATTGCTTTATGCCCTAGTAAATTTCCTTCCTGGACTAGAATGTATTTGCTTAATTTTATGATTTCTTCTAGGGGTGGATAATTGGTGAATATTTATGATGCTTCATAACAGACATGGTTGTAATTTGGTTATGTGGGAGGTGATATGTGTACAAAAGTTACAGAATTTTGTGACTTTTTCTGTTTAATTTCTGGGAGTTAATGAATTCATGGCCTTGTGCTTTCAGTTTGGTGAAGTAGACTCCAGAAAGAAATACCTTGATGCTTTATCTTAAAAAGGAGAATTGGGGCACCTTCAGATGAAATGAGATAGTATGTCATAGCAATATCATCATAGCAACTATTTATAAATGAAAACCAACAAAGTCAACCATCTATGTAGATGTTGTGGCAGTGTCAGGCGTGGATGAGGAAGGTTTCCTATCTGTTTATTAGATGACTAAATAGCACTGGTGACTTTGCCTCATGGTTAGAGCATTGGCTTTGGAGTCATACAGCATTAGTTTTTTCCGATTCTCCCTCTTAGTTGTATTCACTTGGGCGTTAGTTTTTAATGTCTGGCTTGTAATAGTCGCACAATAATTGGTAGTTATTTTCATTAGCTAAAAAACATCTAAGGTGTCTTTCTTGAGCATTTTTGGTTAATGCCAGGCTGAATGTTTTGTTGGGGTGAAGTCTTTGGTTTGTGATTTTCTCTACTCAATTAACCAGATATCCTTTACTCTTGGTTTAAAAAGAAGAAGCCTCAAGCGTTAGAGATACAAGCATTTGCATACTATACTTCATTTTTGTTATACGTTTTAGTAGGAGAAATATTTTTAAAAACATTTCCTAGCAGTAAGGACATGACCATTCCTTCTAAATTTTGGTCATATATTCAGGAAGATAGTGATAGTAGCTGAGAGGGAAATTGTGACTTAATGGTTCCTGAAGTGCTGGTCTATACATCTTGAGACATATTTAGATTTGCATTATAGGCTATACTCACTGGCTATTTTTATATAATGGAGGCACAGGTGAGATCGAGTGTGAACAGGAACAAGGTCCTGACGTTTCCTTACTCACTTTTTCATTTTTTAAGGACTAGGGACATCATATACAAATTAATCAAGTCTAAAACATATATGTTTGATCTATTCCTGAGATTATATTAAACTTAACTCTTTGATTTTGAGGTCAGGAACCCTAGCTTTGCTATTTATTAGCTCTGTGACCTACTGTGAGTTACTAAACTTCTCTAAACTTAGTGTTTTCATCTATAAAATGTTAATCATATATCCTACATTGTTATAAGTTTTATCCAGAACTCTGTTACCTAGATAATGCAAGGAAATTCTTCGTTCAATTCATAGTGCAAAATGTTCAGAAAATGATTTATAATCTCTGAATCAAGTTTTTGAGACTTGTTAATTCAAAAAGGCAAATGACAGTTGTTGAGTGAGCACATACTGTGTGTGAGATAAATATTGGACTGTTATTATATACATTTATCTCATTTAATTTGCATAGCAGTCATGTTGAGTAGGTCTCATTATCTTCATATACCAGACGAGGGAACTGAGTCTTAGGCTGGTTTAGTAGCTTAAGTCACACAGCTAGAGGCTGATAATGCCAAAACTTTACTCAGTTTGTCTATTATCAGACACCAAATTCTATTCTCATGGAATGCACTGTGTTCCTGGGCCTGTGTTCTTTTCTAACACCAAAATATCTTCATCATTTCCTATTGGCTAGTTTATGTCTTCTTATGCTGAGCCTGTGTTCTTTACTTTAGCCTATGCACCTGCTTGATTTAGGGTTGGTAAATATGTATCTATCCATTTTAACTGTCAGGAAATCCATTCTATTGATTGTCTGGTTAAAGGGTATAGTCAAGAGAGCTGTGATTTACACATGTTATTTTGCAGCATTGTTGTTTAACTTCAAAAGCAAACACTTTTTATATGCATGTAATAAGCAAAGACCAATGGTTTTAGATTCCTTGATAGCCTCTTCAAAAGACATCAAATATAACAGGGATTTACTAATATTTTTATCATGAAATCACATATGGATTTACTCTATACAAAGGCAAGGCCTGCATATCTGTGGTAGAATCAGGCATGGCTGAAAGATGAAGTCATTCATAGTTGCCAGAGAATATTAAGAATATGACTCCCAAGAGTGAAAGTACTGTTATCTCTGTGTCCACTTGCCAAAAGGCTTGCAGAGAGGGCACAGAAAACCAGAAATTCTGCAACTGCACCAAAATGACAGCTTCGAAATGATTTGAAAGTGGAAAAAAGCAGAATTATTGATTTTGAGATATTCTGATATGTCAGTTATAGCCTTGACCAAATCCAATCTTTAATGAAAAATGGAGAATTCAGACACAGAGTAAGTTAAATTAATTTGTTATTCTTCCTCCCATTCGTAGATAAATTTTTTTTTTTTAATTTTTTGTTTATTGCAGTAACATTGGTTTATAACATTGTAAAAATTTCAGGTGTACATCATTGTACTTCTATTTCTGCATAGATTACATCATGTTCACCACCAAAATACTAATTACAACCCATCACCACACACATGTACCCAATTATCCCTTTCACCCTCCTCCCTCCCCCCTTCCCCTCTGGTAACCACCAATCCAATCTCTGTCCCTATGTGTTTGTTTATTGTTGTTATTATCTACTACTTAATGAAGGAAATCATACGGTATTTGACCTTCTCCCTCTGACTTATTTCACTTTGCATCATGCCCTCAATGTCCATCCATGTTGTCACAAATGGCTGGATTTCATCGTTTCTTATGGCTGAGTAGTATTCCATTGTGTATATATACCACAGCTTTTTATCCATTCGTCCCTTGATGGGCACTTAGGTTGCTTCCAAGTCTTGGCTATTGTGAATAAGGCTGCAATGAACACAGGGGTGCATGTACCTTTGCAAATTGGTGTTTTCAAGTTCTTTGGATAAATACCCAACAGTGGAATAGCTGGATCATATGGTAGTTCTATCGTTGATTTTTTGAGGAATCTCCATACTGTTTTCCATAGTGGCTGCACCAGTTTGCACTCCCACCAGCAGTGTATGAGAGTTCCCTTCTCTCCACAACCTCTCCAACACATGTTGTTTCCTGTCTTGTTAATTATAGCCATTCTGACGGGCGTGAGGTGATATCTCATTGTAGTTTTGATTTGCATTTCCCTGATAGTTAGTGATTTTGAACATCTTTTCATGTGTCTGTTGGCCATCTGTATATCTTCTATGGAGAAATGTCTTTTCAGGTCTTTTGCCCATTTTTTAATTGGATTGGTAGTTTTTTTGTTGTTGAGATGCATGAGTTCTTTATATATTTTGGAGATTAAGCCCTTATCAGATGTATGGTTTGCAAATATCTTCTCCCAATTGTTAGGTTGTCTTTTCGTTTTGTTGATGGTTTCCTTTGCTGTGCAGAAGCTTTTTAGTTTGATGTAGTCCCATTTGTTTATTTTTTCTATTGTTTCTCTTGCCCGGTCAGATGTGGTGTTTGAAAAGATGTTGCTAAGACTGATGTCGAAGAGCGTACTGCCTATGTTTTCTTCTAGAACTTTCACAGTTTCAGGTCTTACATTCAAGTCTTTAATCCATTTGGAGTTAATTTTTGTGTATGGTGTAAGGTAAGAGTCTACTTTCATTTTTTGCATATGGCTATCCAGTTTTCCCAACACCATTTGTTGAAGAGACTTTCTTTTCCCCATTGTATGTTCTTGGCTCCTTTGTCAAAGATTAGCTGTCCATAGATGTGTGGGTTTATTTCTGGGCTTTCGATTCTATTCCATTGATCTGTGTGTCTGTTTTTGTGCCAGTACCATGCTGTTTTGGTTACTATAGCTTTGTAGTATATTTTGAAGTCAGGGAGTGTGATACCTCCAGCTTTGTTCTTTTTTCTCAGGATTCCTTTAGCTATTCGGGGTCTTTTGTTGTTCCATATAAATTTTAGGATTCTTTGTTCTATTTCTGTGAAAAATGTTGTTGGAACTTTGATAGGGATTGCATTGAATCTATAGATGGCTTTAGGAAGTATGGACATCTTAACTATGTTAATTCTTCCAATCCAAGAGCACGGAATATCTTTCCATTTCTTTGTGTCTTCTTCAATTTCTTTCAGAAATGTTTTATAGTTTTTGGTGTACAGATCTTTCACCTCTTTGGTTAAGTTTATTCCTAGGTATTTTATTCTTTTTGTTGCAATTGTAAATGGGATGGTATTCTTAATTTCTCTTTCTGCTACTTCGTTGTTAGTGTACAGAAATGAAACTGATTTTTGTATGTTGATTTTGTATCCTGCAACTTTCCCATATTCGTTTATTACTTCTAAAAGTTTTCTGGTGGATTCTTTAGGGTTTTCTATGTATAAAATCATGTCATCTGCAAATAGTGACAGTTTCACTTCTTCCTTTCCAATTTGGATCCCTTTTATTTCTTTCTCTTGCCTGATTGCTCTGGCTAGGACTTCCAGTACTATGTTAAATAGGAGTGGTGACAGTGGGCATCCTTGTCTGGTTCCTGTTCTTAGAGGGATAGCTTTCAGTTTTTCACCATTGAGGATGATATTAGCTGTGGGTTTCTCATATATGGTCTTTATTATGTTGAGGTACTTTCCTTCTATACCCATTTTATTCATAGTTTTTATCATAAATGGATGCTGGATCTTGTCAAATGCTTTCTCTGCATCTATTGAGATGATCATGTGATTTTTGTTCTTCATTTTATTAATGTGGTGTATTACGTTGATTGATTTGCGAATGTTAAACCATCCCTGCATACCTGGAATAAATCCCACTTGATCATGGTGTATAATCTTTTTAACGTATTGTTGTATGCGATTTGCTAGTATTTTGTTGAGGATTTTCGCATCGATGTTCATCAGTGATGTTGGCCTGTAATTTTCTTTTTTCGTGTTGTCCTTGTCTGGTTTTGGTATCAGGGTAATGTCAGCTTCGTAGAATGAGTTAGGGAGCTTCCCCCCCTCCTCAATTTTTTGGAAGAGTTTGAGAAGGATAGGTATTAAGTCTTCTTTGAATGTTTGGTAGAATTCACCAGGGAAGCCGTCTGGTCCTGGACTTTTATTTTGGGGGAGGTTTTTGATTACTGTTTCGATCTCCTTACTGGTGATTGGTCTATTCAAATTCTCTACTTCTTCTTGATCCAGTTTTGGAAGGTTGTATGATTCTAAGAATTTATCCATTTCTTCCAGATTGTCGAATTGGTTGGCATATAGTTTTTCATAGTATTCTCTTATAATCTTTTGTATTTCTGAGGTGTCTGTTGTAACCTCTCCTCTTTCATTTCTGATTTTACTTATTTGTGCCTTCTCTCTTTTTTCTTGGTGAGTCTAGCTAATGGTTTGTCTATTTTGTTGATCTTTTCAAAGAACCAGCTCTTGGTTTTATTAATTTTTCTATTGTTTTTTGGTCTCTATTTCATTTATTTCTGCTCTGATTTTTATTATTTCCCTTCTTCTACTTATTTTGGGCTTGGTTTATTCTTCTTTTTCCAGTTCCTTTAGGTGCATTGTTAGATTGTTTATTTGAGATTTTTCTTGTTTGTTGAGATAGGCCTGTATCACTATAAACTTCCCTCTTAGAACCGCTTTTGCTGTATCCCATAAATTCTGGCATGTCGTATTTTCATTTTCATTTGTCTCCAAGTATTTTTTGATTTCTTCTTTGATTTCTTCATTAACCCAGTCGTTGTTCAGTAGCATTTTGTTTAATCTCCATGTATTTGTGGCTTTTCTGATTTTCTTCCTATAGTTGATTTCTAGTTTCATACCATTGTGGTCAGAAAAGATGCTTGGTATTATTTCAATCTTAAATTTATGGAGACTTGTTTTGTGGCCTAATATGTGATCAATCCTGGAGAATGTTCCATGTGCATTTGAAAAGAACGTGCATTCTTCGGTTTTTGGATGGAATGTTCTGTATATATCTACTAGGTCCATCTGTTCTAGTGTGTCGTTTAAGGCCAATGTTTCCTTATTGATCTTCTGTTTGGATGATCTATCCATTGGTGTAAGTGGAGTGTTAAAGTCCCCTACTATTATTGTGTTACTGTCTATTTCTGTTTTTATGTCTGTTAATAATTGCTTTATATATTTAGGTGCCCCTCCATTGGGTGCGTAGATATTTACAAGTGTTATATCCTCTTGTTGGATTGTTCCCTTGATCATTATGTAATGCCCTTCTTTGTCTCTTTTTACAGTTTTTGTTTTAAAGTCTATTTTGTCTGATATGAGTACTGCTACCCCAGCTTTCTTTTCATTGCCATTTGCGTGGAGTATCTTTTTCCATCCCTTCACTTTCAGTTTGTGAGTGTCTTTAGGTCTGAAGTGTGTCTCTTGTATGCAGCATATATATGGGTCTTGTTTTTTTTATCCAGTCAGCCACCCTATGCCTTTTAATGGGAGCATTTAGTCCATTGACGTTTAAAGTAGCTATTGATAAGTATGTACTTACTGCCATTTTTTAACTTTTTTTTTTTTTCCTCAGTGTTTTAGTAGTCCTTCTCTGTTCCTTTCTTCTTCTATACAGAATTGATGGTCACTTTAGTTTGACCTCTGTATGAAAGCTGTACTCTTTAACTCCCCTCCTCCCTCCTTTTATGTTTTTGATGTCATATCTAACCTCTTTTTTGTGTATTTGTATCCATTACGTTCTAATCATGGAAATAGATAATTTTTCCTATTTGTGGTCTTCTTTTCCCCTTAAATCAGTCCCTTTAACATTTCTTGTAGCACTGGTTTCTTGGTGACAAACTCCTTTAATTTTTGCTTATCTGGGAAAATTTTCATCTCTCCTTCCATTTTGAATGATAACCTTGCTGGGTAGAGTATTCTTGGCTGTAAGTTTTTTCCTTTTAGTACTTTAAATATATCATCCCATTCTCTTCTGGCCTGTAAGGTTTCTGCTGAGAAGTCAGCTGATAGCCTTATGGGGTTTCCTTTGTATGTAACTTGACATTCTCTTGCGGCTTTTAGGATTCTCTCTTTATCTTTAATTCTGGACATTTTGATTATGATGTGTCTTGGTGTGGGCCTCTTTGGGTTTATCTTGTTTGGGGCTCTCTGTGCTTCCTGTACCTGGATGTCTGTTTCCTTCCTTAGGTTCGGGAAGTTTTCATCTATTATTTCTTGAAATAGATTCTCTGCCCCCTTGTCTCGCTCTTCTCCTTCCCGGACACCTATAACACGGATGTTAGTGCGCTTGATGTTGTCCCAGAGGTCCCTTAGACTGTCCTCACTCTTTTTAATTCTTTTCTCTTTTACCTGTTCACCTTGGGTAATTTCTTCTAGTCTTTCGTCCAGCTCACAGATCCGTTCTTCTGTATCCTCTACTCTGCTTTTGAGTCCCTCTAATGAATTTTTCATTTCCAGTATTGTATTCTTCATTTCTGATTGGTTCTTTTTTATATCTTCCATTTCTTTGTTGACATTCTCACTGAGTTCATCTATTCTTCTCCCCAGATCAGTGAGCATCCTTAACACTCTTAGTTTGAACTCTCTGTCAGGTAGGTTGCTCATTTCTGTTTCACTTAGTTCCTTTTCTGGGGTTTTGTCCTGTTCCCTTACTTGGGATGTATTCTTTTGCCTCCTCATTTTGCCTCTTTCCCTGTGCTTGTGTCTACATATTAGGTAGGTCAGCTACGTCTCCTGCTTTTGGATAGGTGACCTGATGTAAGTGTTGCCTTAGGAGGCTTCCAGTGTGCTTCCCTCAGTTCTCAATGTTCCAGGGGTGACCCCTATGTGGGCTATGTGTGTCCTTCTGTTGTGGCCTGTTTGCTCTCCCTGTAGGCGCCCAGGGAGGCTGAGTTATGCTCCTGGCCAGCTGTTGTAATGCTCAGCTGCTTGTAGTTGTTGTGGGCCCTTCAGTCTCTTTATCAGGTGTGGGGAGCCCCAGCACAGTTGGCTGCAAGTTCTAATACCACATTTGTGTTGCAGTATTTCTTTTAAGTGAGTAGGCCCCCAGCGTGGCAGGTTGTTAGGCTCAGGGCCTTACAATTGCTGTAAGCCTCTAGCCTATTAGGTCTCTTGTCAGCTCTCTGAGGATTGCAGCTGGGTGGGGCTGGCCTCATGCACAGGAGCACTCAATTGTTTCAGGCTTTGGAAGGTGGGGCAAACCTCCTATGTGGGTCTTTGAGAAGCACAAGTCTTCTGCAGCTGACAATCCCTGCCGCCCACAGGTCCACACACACAGTCAACACAGTCCTGCCCCGTGTGAGTGCCCCGACCTCCCCAAGCGGACCCAGTCTCTCCACGGCAGGAGCCCCACACACTCCGCCACTGCCCCACACTCTCCACCTGCTCCTTGTGCACACCCTGCCCCGCTCAAGTCGGCTCAGTTGCCAGGCTGCCGAGAATCCAGTCACCAATCTATGCAGGCCCACAAGTTGCCTGAGGGCTTGTTGTTGGGTGGGGCCAGTCTCTAGGGTGGGCTGCCTGCCCTGGCTTAGCTGGATTAAATCGGTGCTCTAGTGGGTGGGGCAGACCCTGGGCTAGCAGGCCTCAGGGAGAACTCCAATGGCGTCTGTGTTAGCACGCCCACACCAGGCCACAACAATGGCCGCCGCCAATGTCCCAGTCCCTGGACAGGTCTCACCCCTCACGGAGATGCACTCAGGGCCTATTAGGTGAGTCTCTTTTCACCACAGCACTGTGCACCTTTCTTTCTGGTGATTTTGGGATGCTTTCTGAAACGGGTGAGTTTGCGCGCGGGCCCTTTAAGAGCCAGTTTTAGTTTCTTTGTGAACCGGGTTTTCTGGGGGTGCTCCCCAATGCTTTAGTAGCAGGCAAAGTCAGATATTATGCCACTGGTCTCGATTGTGCTGGGTCCACAAAATGCCCACAGCGGGGGCGCTCCCCGGCTCAGGACCCCGCACCTCCAGGGAGGCTTCGTACCTGTGAGCTGCTCCCAGAGGCCGTGAAGCTGGTGGCTTGTGAAGGAGGCGTTTTTCCTCTCCAGAACGGAGTCTCTGCCTCTTCTACCCCAGCTAGGACTGTCCGCTGCTGCAGGAGTTCCTCTTATCCAGTTTTCAGTTCTGTCTCAGGGGTAATTTTTCCACGAGTAGTTGTAAATTGGCTGTGTCCACGGGAGGAGGTGAGTTCTGAGTCTGCTTACACCGCCATCTTGACTCCGCTCCCCCCGACAGGCTCTTTTCTAGTTATTGGAGATACAGTATTGAATGAAATAGGCAAAAAATATCTACCTCCATGGAAGTCATATTCTGATGAGTGGAGAAGAGATTAAAAAATAGGTAAATATGTAATATAGCAGATGGTGATAGGTACTAATTAGGAGTACACTATAAAATAAGGTGGCTTGGAAAGGCTTCACTGAGATGATATTTGTACAAAGGAGGTAACAGTGTGGAACATGTAGATCCGGGGAAGAGCATTTTAGCAGAGGAAACATCAAACATAAATATCCTGAGAGAGGAGCATGCCTGCCATATGCAAAGAACAATGCAGAGGTAGGTCAAAGTGGTTTGAGCAGTGAGTGAAAGAAGGTGGTGCAGATCATGCAGGGCATTTCTGGCAATTATATGGAATTTGCCTTTTACTGTGTGAGACGAGAAGCCATTGGAGGGGTCTGAGCAGAGGAATGGTGTGATCTGACTTGGTTTTTTTCAATATCATCTAGCTTCTGTGTTATGATAAAAGCCATGGAGGGATGAGGGCAGAAGGAGGAAGATCAATTAGAAGGCCATCACAAAATCTGGAAGAGAGATGAGTGTTGCTTGGACTAGAGTGATGATGATAGAATTGGTAAGAATTAGTCAAAATATGGGTATTTTTAAGATAGAATCAATAAGATTAGGTAATGGATAGCATATAGGGTATGAAATAGTGGACTTAAGAATGAAATAGCCTTCGCTCATGTGTGGAAGATGAACAAACAAACAAACTCATAGATAACGAGAACAGATTTGTGGTTATCACAGGGGAAAGGGGTGGGGGGAGGGCAAAAGTGGTAAAAGGGCACATATGTGTGGTGACAGATGGAAACTAGACTTGGTGGTGAACACAATGCAGTCTATACAGAAGCCGAAATATAATGATGTACACCTGAAATTTACACAGTGTTATAAACCAATGTGACCTATATAAAATATTAAAAACAACAACAAAGAATGATGATAGACTTACTGTGGCTTCCATCGTACACGTGGGATTTAGAAAGCATCACTCCCATCCTTACAACAACAATGTCAGATGATCTGCAAAGTTACATATTTTCTCAAATCCATCAGAGAACTGAGGTTGCAAAGCAACCAATAACACTGAAATCTAAGTAAATACAGGTGCCTGTAAAGAGATATAGGAGACAAGCATTTGCTTACATGGGGAAGCTCCACCAGACACTGGTAAGAATTTAGCTACAATTGTTAAGGAGTTGGTAAGGGCTGAGCGTGGGCTAGAAGAGAATATAGAATCACGGAGGCCCAAAGGTATAAGGGAATTTGCACTCACTTGAAGGCTGTTCTCTATGACCTCACTGCACACTCACAAAAAAATTGGTGGGAGTCTTAAGAGAGTGTGTCCATCATGGTATAGGCCTCGAGTAAGGGAAGAGCAGCCACCTTGGGAAAAGGACAAGATCCTTCCCATATCCTTCTCCCTTATGTCATCTTACTGCTGGGGAGGAGGGCAAAAAACATTGTCACACTTAGGACTTGTGAAAACCATTTCAGTCAGAGGAACGGAAAAGAAAAAACCGTCTAACCCTGGGGGATGGTGAAGGAATACGTGCTGGGCTCATAACTACAGCAGATGCAGGAGCAGGAGCACTGAGAAGGCCACACTTATAGGATTCAGGAACATTCTGCATACCCAAGACTGAGGGTTAATCAGAACAATAGACAATGGCAGCTCCAACCACTAGGCTAAAAAGTGTCAAGTAACATTTAACAATGGAATTGTGTTGGAAGAGTTACAAGAAAGTGGAGAGAGACCCTTTCTAAGGCACAGCACAAAAGAAACATCTAACGCTGAGAATGGAGGTGCATTGACAGAAACTCTCTGACAAATAACTCCCTAACCCCACCATACACATAAGATAATGCTAGAGGAATTTGAAGTCTATGGTACACAGAAAGTAACCGTAGGAAAAAAAACCCCAAACCTTGCTCAACTCTTGATTATATAGAATCAAACCTCCACATTAAAGACATAGCAAAGGAAAAGGTGTGCTTATTTCCAGTAATTAATAATATTTACTTCAATCTCTAGTGTCATTCATAAGAGAACTAGTTTTCAACAAAATTAGGAGGCATACAAAAAAGAAAAAAGAAAAAACAACTCACTGTCAAGTAATCAACAGAACTGGACTCAGATATGAAAGGAGGTTGAAAATAATAGACAGGAAGCTTAAAATAACAATGATTAATAAGGGAAATATTGGAAAAGGTGGAAAACATGTATGATCAGGGGGGTACTATCAGCAGAGATATAGAAACTACAAGAAATGACCAAATTAAAAAGCTAGAAATCAAAAAACAACACAAGTAATGGAGATTAAAAAAGCCTTTGATGGGCTCATCAGTAGACTCACTATAGCCAATAAAAGAATCAAGGAATTTGACTATAGGTCAATAGAAATAACCCAGACATAACACCCAGAGAAAAAAGAGTGAAAAGTACAGAATATCCAGGATCTGTGTGAAAATATTAAGGGATCTAACATAAACATAATTAAAATTCTGAGGGAGAAGAAAGAGAGAACAGGGCAGAAGGTATGTTTAAAGAAATAATGGCTGAGAACTTTTCTGACCTAGTAACACATGCCAAACCACACACTAAGTAGCTCAGAGGACAATAAGCAGGAGAAATACCAAAGACAAACACACATCTTGGCATATCATATTCAAACTAATGAACACCAAAGACAAAGAGAAAATCTGGAAGGCATCAGAGAGAAAAGACATATTACATGCAGAAGAATAAAGATAAGAATTAAAGTACACTTTATGTCAGAATCCCTGCAACCAGAGGACACTGGAATAATGATCTCATTAAAATACTGAAAGGAAAAAACCTGTCAACTCAGAATTCTATACCCAATGAAAATATCTTTCAAAAAAGAACAAGAACTAAAGAATTTCCCAGACCAAAAAAGTACTGAAAATACTGAGAGAACTCATTCCCAGCAGGCCTTTTATATAAGAAATGTTAAAGGAAATGTTTCAGGCAGAAGGAATATGATACTAGACAAAAGTTTGGATTTACACAAAGAGATGAAGAGTTCTCCAAAATAAATAAATGAAGGTAAAAATAGAACAATTTTTTCTAATTTTCAATTCCTGTAAAAGGTGAATATTTAAAGCAGAAATTGTAGCAGTGTATTGAGTGTTTAGAGCATATAAAAGTAAAATATATGACATTACTATAAATGTTTGAAGGCAAAAATTGGGAAAATGCTTGTTGCAAGGTCTTTACACTACAGGATGATACTATTTAAAGATGCAATATATGGCTGAAAGTGTATCTTGTAAACCACTGAACAATAATAAAAATGTGTATATGATAAAGTAAGAGGGGAAGTAAAATAAAATCATAAGAATGCTCAATAAATGCAAAAGACGGCAAAAAAGGAAATAAGAAACAAAGAACAGATGGAACAAATAAAAACAGCTGGAATGTTGTAGATTTTACTACAATCTATTAATAATCACATAAATGCTCTAAACCTACCAATTAAAAGACATATATTGTCAAATTGGATGTAACAACAACAACAACAAAAAACCCAACTCTATGCTCTCTACAAGAAACCCCCTTTAAAAATAGAAAGGATAAAATATTAGGATTGAAAAATATATACCATGCAAATAATAATGAAAAGAAAGCTAGAGTTGTTGTATTAATATCAGACAAATAAGACTTCAGAATGAGAAATAGTACCAGAAATAAAAAGGGACATTATATGACACAAAGGGGTCGATTCTCCAAGTAGGCCTATCAATTGTAAATAAGTATGCACCTAAAAAAAAGCAAAAACTGATAGAATTTAAGAGGAAAAAGCAAATACGTACACAATTTTAGTTGAAGACTTCAATACTCCTCCCATTAACTGATATAGCAATGAGACAGAAAATGAGCATGGATATAGATGACCTGAATAATATCAACCAAGTTGACCTAACTGACATTTATAGACCACTCCCCCCTAAACACACACACACACAGCAGAGTACACATTTTTTTCAAATTCACATGGAATAATCACTAAACTTTACATATTCTGGGCCATAAATTAAACCTTACAAACTTAAAATAATACAAATCATACAAAATATATTCTCGAACCCCAGTAGAGTTAAACTAGAAACGAATAATAGATTTCTAGAAAGTATCCAAACCCCAAAAGTCTCTGTTGACTTACCCGTGATCCCCTCTAGCTGTGCTTCTACCACCCTCACATCCTGTGGCTGAGTCAACAACAGACTACTATTGAATCCTCTGATCCATTCCTTATTGGCTTTAGCTTTTATTTTCACATATGCTTCTGTATTTTTGACTTGAGCTTGATCTTGATTTCCTTATCTTGACCTTTCGTATTGTTTTAGGACTTCAGCTAAATCATACCATTACTTCCTTTTGCTCTCCACTGCTTAGAGTGGTATGTCCCACCCAACTATGATCCCCGAACCCCCAAATTGTTACCCACATGCTTGACCAAAGCCCACTATGTAACACTTGGTAGTAAGATTACCCAGAAGAGTCAATCACTCTCTCATTTACACTCTTACTGTAGCTCACCCATGATTAAATGAAATATAATATATAAAGAGTTTGTGCAATCCTTGGCATGCAGCAAGTTTGCAACAAATACTAGTTGTTAGTATAACTGGTTTTTTTTTTTTTTGGTCTTTTTCTTGTTATTGTTATATTGCTGTATTTGTTCTATTTTACTTTTTGGCTTCTCCCCACAACTTGTTCTATTTTTGTATTCACTGTTGATAATTAGGACCACCAGCCCCCAAGTTACTCAAATTATAAAACTAGAGTTGTCTTCAATTTCTCTTTCTCTACTCTTCTCTGGTCATTAATTACTACAAAGCATATCTCTTGAACATCTATCATATTTTTCTCATCTTCTCTATTCCTGTTGCCCTTATCTCTTTATACCTTGCCTGAGCTAGTGCAATAGTTTCTTAACCAGATTCCTTTTCTCAAAGTCATCCTCCACCATGATTCCGGAAGTATATTTCCAAGATGCGGATATGATCCCATGTTTAAAATACATTACTCATTCTCACTGGAAAGCACATGAAGCCCTTCATTGTATTCTCCCTCTGAGTAACCAGTCTCATTTCTGATTACTTCATCAAATACACTCAACAATGCCACACTACTTTCATTTCTTCCAAATTGTTTACACCTTCTTGCTTTTGTATATATTTTTTCCATAGCAAAGCTCTCATACCCACCAGTCTTTTGGTGTGAACACAGTTTAAATTCCAACTTATTTCTAAATCCTTCACTGATAGCTAACTGCCATTCTATCCTCTCTAATGACAACACTCCACATATCCCCTCCTATGTAGTATCCTTTTGGTACTTAACAAGTGTTTTATTGTTTTAAATTTCTATGTCTATTTTCTCCACTAGATTGTGAGTTCCTTGAATTCAGACATGGTTGGCTTCCTATTAATCTGTTTCTCCAACCCCTTGCCCAACCCTTAACACATGGAAGGTTCAATGCAGGAAGGACTGAATAAATGGAATTAAATAGAATGCGCTGAGTTAGGTTCAGTAATCTCCCATGGAACTCTCCGTAATGTGATTTAAATTGAATGAAGACAGGGATCAACTTTTAAAATTTGTTCAAATTATCCAGATGTAGAAATCATACCAAATATTATGTAGTTTCTTAATTTTCAAGGTATTAATCTCATCAATAAATTCTTTGTCTGGACTTTCTAGCATTGTACCACACATAGTCTGTAGATGTATGTGGATTTAATTGTTTCTGAATTTTATATACACATGATTTATTCTTTTACTTCAAACTAATGGTAGAAATTTGAACTAGCTATCAATCTTTAGCTACAGAAAAATGCCTTCTGTGCATAAAATGTAATTCTATACTTGAGAGTTTTGAAATTTTATCTACTACAAATTTATTTGAAGATGCGCTGAAAACATGGTCAATGATAAAATCCTTAAGCGAGAAATCTTGAACAAAATGAGATAAATTAAAATACCCCCAAATTGTTTGTTGTTCACAGGGGCTATTTGACCTCTTGATATGGCCATATCAAGATCCAAAATTGGATCCAGAATGGAATGCTACTGGGTGTATCCAAACTGCGTTACTTAAGCAGATATCTTTTTCCCTCGTATTTTATGGACTGGGCTTGTAATTCTTGCTTATGAAGAATTACAATAGCAGTGTTACTGGACTCAGTGAATCAACCAACCTTTTAGAGTTCCTACTATGTGCAATAAATTTGAGGGTGATTGATTAGATAGAGCCCCTGCTTCCAATATGCTTATAGATTGATGTCAAGATAATATTATTATTGCTCCTAATTTTGAGACCATCAACAGCAGTAATATTGTATGTTGATATATGTGTCTAACAGTGTTGCCACGGAATTTATATAGATGTTATTAAAATTTAATCATAAAAAATCCTGTGTAGTAGATGCAGGTATTGTCCCTATTTAACCACAAAGCAAACTAAGGCCTAAAGATTTTAAAGAACTTATTCAAAATTACACAGTTATTAAGTAATAGAGCTACAATTTCTACTCAGTTTTACAATAGAGCTTGTTCTTTTTACCACCACAGCCTTTTGCCTCCTTAAGTTTCACAAGCAAAAATGTGAACAGTTAAAAAGCACATGAACTGAATCATAGTTCAATATAACCTAGGAATATTGTGCACAGTACATAATTAATTGCCAAAAGAATGATAAAGATAGTCTTTGGGTTTATCTTTATACTCTAGAGTACTCAAAGACCACCTTCCATCTCTTCTCTTGTAATACATCTCCTCCTTTAAACACCCTCTTGCAACTCCAATCTGATAGCAAAGTCCAGAATTATGCACATTTACTCAATGTAGTTTTCTTATACACATTTAAAAATGTACTGATTAAG
This sequence comes from Ceratotherium simum simum, assembly GCF_057802395.1. NCBI lineage: Eukaryota > Metazoa > Chordata > Mammalia > Perissodactyla > Rhinocerotidae > Ceratotherium > Ceratotherium simum. The sequence continues at coordinate 27,882,365 of NC_141910.1, read as the reverse complement.
TTTTTGCTCTTTTGAAATACATACACAAACTCATCCCCCTCTTGCATATACATATAAACCAATTAGCCTACCCACTTATACATCAGGCTTAAAATGATAGCTTTTGTTTAGTTTTTGCAAAATGAATTGGACTAAAATATTCTCACTATCTTTCAAATGTATGCCAGTCAAATAGCCAAATGGTAATAACAAATGTCTGCCTGTGACCTATAAAGGCCAGCTTTTCATTACATCTTCAATTTTTCCCTTATTTTAAAGTTCTTCTCCATGGTATCTTAGAAGTTCACAAAATTCAGAAGTAACTGCATTCAGTCAGAATGAATAGGACTCTGGAGACTTATGATGCGGCCATATGACTGTATAAAAATGAAGTCATGTGGTGTTGATAATTTTCTTTGATTGAAAGAAAATGCTTTTTAGAAAATCGGTTGAGCATTTCTTCCTCCACATTTCAAAGTAGATCATTAGTACTTTAGTTATAGCTTACATCAGGTTTTGTATAGAAACAGAAGAAAGAAAGCTTTGTTTGATAGTGCTTTCAGTGATTGATTTACTGAAAGAACAACCTCAGTAGGAATGATTTTAACCCTAGTTTTCCCGAAGAATCAACGATTTTAAAATATAGATAATCTTCAAATACAGACATATAATTCCATGAATATCTATGCTAGTGTAAACAAATTTAATGCAAGGTGGATCTATCTAGAAGAAACCAAATTCAGATGGTTTTATATATAGGCTTCATAAAATCTGTAATATATATGGGAGCATAAGGCAGAAAAGGAGTAAATCTCAGTTTCATAAAATAACTTTTGTTTGCAACACAGGATTTGAATACGGGTGGTATAAATCCTCAAGGAAAAAGTGCACAGTCAGGTTTATGATTTTATGAAACTGCTTGACTGTTGGAGTATATCTTGAGCATCTCTGATTTGATTTTCCCTTTGTGAATCTGTTTAAAGAGGAACGAGAGGCCCTTGACGTGGCGAATTTGTTATTTTCCAAAGTATGTTGGTATGTTTTTGATATGGTGGTGATTGCTTGATTGACTACAGTGTCTGTTGTAATATGCAATTTAATTTCTCTAGCACGCAGATTATATTAAACATTGAAAAATCCCACATTGTTTCTGAATTTTTACATAAAAAGGAAAGCTTATCCATAAGAATTTTTAAAGTGCGTGTCTTTGCCTGTTAGGATATAAGTGTTTATGCAAAGCCACTGATTTGTGAGTCACATGGCTCCCGTGGTTCTAATCCTGAGGTCTTTGCCTTTCTGAACTTTAGTTTCTTCTTTCTTGAAATAGAAAAACATACCTATTAATATGACTGTTATGAGTAAATAAAAAAAAGTCAAAGAGCATTGCTAATTACGCTTATTATGCAAGTGTTAGTCATCATAATAAATATATAATTAACCATCTTTGTTCAACTGGAAAGCCATTTATACTTTCCTTTTAATAGGCAGTTTTTCTCTTGTTTGGCACCTGAGCAAGTTGTCCAGATTGGTTAATTCATTTTTTTTTTAATTGAAAGTCAGCTCTCCGCAGTGGGGCATTGCTGGCTTAATCCAATCTTTTGGAAAATCCTGACCCTCACTCCTCTACTTGAGTAACTTCTAGTTGTTGAGTTAAAATCTATGTTTGAGACAACCGACTGCTTTAAAAGTATAAATTTCTTAAACATTTGGAAAGGAATCCCAAAGTCAGAGGTAGAAAAATTAAATATTTGAGCTTGTTCTTTTTCACTTGGATGCCATCAGCTAATATAATATTTTATGGTTGTTTATTTGATGTGGTAAAAGATTCTGCCATATGTTAATAGATCCTAACAATCTTTATAAAGTATTGCTATAAATAACTTACTAAAAGAATACTACCAAAAGACATTCTTTTATTTAATTCTTTTTGCTCTGAACATCAGTTGACGTCTATAAAGAGACTTGATATGTCAAAAAAATTGTGGAAGAGTTGATTAAGTGTGCACAGAAACTAATATAGTTTATACGAAGAGTAAAATCAAATCAGAGGTAGCAGGTGAATTTGATAAGTTTAGGAGAAGTTGGGAAAAATCACAATTTTATGAAAACACAATAGTCATCTCAAGTTTCTAAAGCTGATACAATATTTTAAAAATGCTTTTATTTACTGTATTAAGTCTTACAGAACACAATATTTATCAATTAATTGATTTTAAAATAAAACCTTTCTAAAAAGTAAAGCAAAAATCTACATGGCATTAGGTTTTGTGTCAAGAATGAAAAAAGTGTTATTTTAAAATTAGCTAGATTTCATTTACATGTTTTCCAAAATTTTTTATTATTAGCATGTACCATACAATCATGATATGTTGATAATAAAGTGTCTCCATATGAGCATTTTCGATGTGATCCACCTTGACGGTTAACTCATCAGAAATGAACCACCAAATAACACTGACTTATTGGGTCACATAAACAAATTCTGAAGCTTTGAACCCTGTTGTATCTAAATGAGATGGCATCTGTTGAGATGGGTAGGAGAATTTTCTGGATGGTATTGCTTGGTTGCCTAGCAATCAGTCACCTGATAGGTTTGGGGAATCAGGCAATGAGCAAGAAGTGCGACAAAAGTGAGAAGCACAAGATGTTTTACAAAGGCTAATTATGTGTACAGTAGCATCTGTTTCAGCTGCTGCTTGAGTGTGTAAAGTAATTGAAACTATGCCAACAGTACCTTTGGATAAAGGTTTCACTGTGGAGAAAGAGGGATCTGGCAACAGTTGTGCTGAGTTGCCCGTATGATCTTTTTTGGAAGATAAGGATCGTATTCTCAGGAGATTTGTAAGAATTCAAGATGTCCAGTGTCTATAGTGTAAATTGTAATAACCATGGGAAATAACATTTTGAAAAGATGTTTTTTGGCATTATTACCAGTAGAAAATTTCAATTTGTATAAAGGATTGCATTTAATTAAGCAAGTATTTATGTTTTTAGATTAATTCTTATCATATAGAGTCCTTTTCCAGAAATTTTGTGACTTCCTGATATCATAAAGTTTTTTGTGACAAAAATACTGAGGCCATCTAACAAGATGCTGCCTATTATACTATTACTGTGTCTGAATTAGGGTGATGCTAAAATTCTTAGACTAGTTTCTGTAACATTAACCATGAGCTACAATTCAAGCTCTTCTCTACCAATGAGTGGCTGATGGATAACTCAGTCTAATACAATAAGCTCTCTTACTCCTTATGACTTTCTTAAATCTTCTTGGGAATAAGTCAGAGTAAAAATAAGGAAATAATATAAAAACTGATTGATACAGTAAGTTTCTGTAAGAACTATCATGAAAAGGTGTTTAAAGAAGTATTTAGCAAAACCTCTAATCCAGAATGTGCTACCTGTATAACCATACTACAAAAAAGTTCCAGAACATATGCATTTCCCTCTTCTTAATATTAAACTATTTACATTTAACTTTAATGTTTAATTTTTAAACATAATGAATATTAGGATTTTTAAAATTGAGATAACATTCACATAACATAAAATTGATCCTTTTAATAATTTTAAAGTGTATGATTCAATGATTTTTGGTATATTCACTAAGTTGTGCAACCATCCCACTATCTAATTCTAGAATATTTTCATCATGCCAAAAAGTAACCCTATACTCATTAGCAGTCACTCCCCATTCTTCCTTTTCCCCAAGCCACTCAATACAGAAAGTAGTAATCTACTTTCTGTATCAATGGATTTGCTTATTCTGAATATTTCAAATAAATGAAATCATACAATATGTGATATTTTATGTCTGGCTTCTTTCATTTAGCATAGCGTTTTCAAGATTCATCCATGTTTTAGCATGTATCAGTACTTCAGTCCTTTTTATGGCTGAATAATATTTCATTTTATGGATATTCTACATCTTGTTTATTCTTTCACTGTTTGATGGACGCTTGGGTTGTTTTCACCTTGTGGCTATTGTGAATAATGCTGCTATGATAACTCATGTACAGATTTTGGATAGATATATGCTTTCAGTTCTCTTAGGTATATACATAGAAATGAAATTGTCGTTAACCCTATGTTTAACTTTTTGAGGAAATGCCAAATTGTTTTTCATAGAGGCTGCACCATTTTACATTCCCACCAGCAATGTATGAAGGTTTCAGTTTATCCACATCATTGCCAACACTTCTTATTTTCTGTTTTTTTGATTATAGCCATCCTAGTAGATGTGAAGTAGCAGCTTAATGTAGTTTAATTTTCATTTCCCTCATGACTAAAGATATTGAGCATCTTTTCATGTACTTATTGGCCATTTGTATACATTCTTTGAAGAAAAGTCTATCCAAAAACTCTGCCTGTTTTAAAATTGGGTTGTTTGTCTTTTTGTTGTTAAGTTGTAAGAGCTCTTTATGTATTCTGGATACTGGACCCTTATCAGATATACTATTTACAAATATTTTATTTCATTTTGTAGGTTGTCTTTTGACTGACTTGATAGTGTTCTTTGATGACAAAAGTTTTTAATGTTGATGAAGTCCAAATTATCTATTTTTTTCTTTGGTTGCTTAAGCTTTTGGTGTCTTGTTTATGAAACTGTTACTTAATCCAAACTCAGGGAGATTTACATCTAGGTTTCCTTTTAAGAATTTTATAGTTTTAGCTCTTACATTTAGGTCTTACATTTATTTTGTGTTAATTTTTATATGTTGTGTGATATAGGGGTCCAAATTCATTCCTTTGCAGGTGGATATCCAGTTACCCCAGATCCGTTTTGAAAGAACTATTCTTTCCTCATTGAATGATCTTAGCACTCTTTTTGAAAATCAATTAGTATGGGTTTATTTCTGGCCTCTCAATTTTATTCCATTGATCTATGTGTCTAGTCTTATGCCAATACTATGCTGTTTTGATTCCAGTAGCTTTGTAGGAAGTGTTGAAATTTGGAAATTTGAGTCCCTCAACTTTGTTTTTCTTTTTCAAGATTGTTTTGACTATTCTGGGTACCTTGCAGTTCCATATGAATTTTAGGATCAGCTTGTCTGTTTCTGCAGAAAAAGGAAATTGGACATTTGATAGGGATTACATTGAATCTTTGGATCAATTTGGGAATGATTGCCCTCTTAACAATATTAAGTCTTCCAAACCATGAACATGGGATAGCTTTCCATTTATTTAAGTGTTTCAACAATGTTTTGTAGTTTTCAGTATCAAGTCTTGCACTTCTTGGTTAAATTTATTTTTTAAATATTTTATTCCTTTAATGCCTTAGTAAATGAAATTGTTTTCTTGATTACATTTTAGGATTGCATACTGTTAGCATGTAGAAATATAACTGATTTTTATGTATATGTATCCTATAATCTTGCTGAACTCATTTATTAAATCTAATAGTTATTTTATGGATTCTTTAGGGTTTTCTATAGATAAGATCATGTTATCTGTGAATACAGGATAAATTTTTCTATTTCTGCACAAAATACTGTTGGGATTTTAATAGGGATTGTATTGAATCTGTAGATCACTTTGGGTAGTATGGATATCTTAACAATATAAATTTTCCAATCCATGAACACGGCATGACTTTCCATTTATTTGTGTCGTCTTTCATTTCTTTCAGCAATATTTTGTAGTCTTCTGCGTACAATTATTTCACCTCCTTGGTTAGGCTTATTCCTAAGTATTTTATTCTTTTTGATGCTATTGTAAATGGAATTGTTTTCTTAATTTCTTTTTCAGATTGTTCATTGTTAGTGTATATCTATTTGCTTCTCTTTTCCATTTATTTCCTTTATTGATATTATCTATTTGGTGAGGCATCATTGTTGTGGCTTTTTTTCATTCATTGGACATGATTTTAGTTTTTTAAACGTATTTAAAATAGCTATTTTAAATCTTTGTCTAGTAAGTTCAATGTCTGGATATTCTCAGGGAGAGTTTCCTTTTATGCTTTGTATGGGCCATAATTTCTTGTTTTGTTTTTGTTTTTATATGCCTTGCAATTTTTGTTGAAAACTGGATATTTTGAATAGTATGATTGGGCAAATTTAGAAATCATATTTTTCTTCCTCCCTTGGGCTCTTTGTTATTGCTTGTTATAGTTGTTGTTTGTTTGGTGGCTTTTCTGAGCTAATTTTGTAAAGTCTGTATTCTTTATCATGTTTGGCCACTGAATTCTGTTCTGTTAACTTAGTGAGCAGCTGGTGATTGGACAAATATTTACTTAAATGGCTAGACCTAAAACAAAATCTCCCAGTTTTTCGGATGGGCTCTGTGAGCGAGTTTGGGCCATGCCTTCAACACTCAGCAGGGTAGTTTATAACTCTGCCTTAGCCTTCGCTTCCCACCAGTGCAAAGCCTGAAAATCAGCTGGAGGTGAGAATTCAGGGTCTTCTCATGTCTTTTCTGAACAGGTGCACAGTCGTGGGTATGAACATGGCCTTCTGGATTCCCAATATTATGTTGGAGCTTTTCAAAACCCTTATTCTTCAAAGCATCTCATTTTGCAGTCTTTCTTCCCAAGCTTTTTGGTTTGTCTGTTATTTGTCCCAACTATCATCCATTGCCCTTAGGCAGCTGTGATTACTATATTTGCTTGTAAATTTGGCAAACACCTCTCCTCAAATAACCACCTCAGCACTGCAAAAATTTTGAGTTAGGCAAGATAAAGGCAAGCCCTTTGATCCAAGGAGTCACCAGACAGGTCATCCGAGCAACTACATCTCTTTGTGAATGAAGTCTGTTCTGTTCCTCTGGTATTGCTGACTGTACTGGGAATATGAGTTGTTATCTTCAAGGCCACATCTGAGCCAGTTATTGAGTAATGGGACCAGGGTAAGTTAAAAACACCATAAAGCTCTCTGTTTTTATCAACATTCCCAGATTTTCTTGATTACATATTATCTTAATTGCTGCAAGCTTTGGTTAATTTCCAGAATTACAAAAAACTTGATTCTAATGGATTTTGCCAGTGTTTTTATTGACTTTACGGTGGGATAGACTTTTAGATTTTCATACCATGCCATTTTTGTTAACAATACTCTCTTTAGGATTTTAATAAATAATAACATTGAATATTTACTAATGAGAATGCAAACTATATGAAGGATTAATATCTTAACATATTTTATACAGTGGGTATATTTTATTACAAAATGAAACAAACATATAACCTACGTGATACTCTACACCTTAGCCCATTTTAATTCGTGTCTGTTTTTCTCTCTCAATAATTGGAAATAAAACTTATATACTTGTCACATAGAAAGGGGGGAGTTAAATCCTATTTAACCATCTTTGTCATTGTCTTCCCTTTTTGTCAATACTCAAGCAATGTTGGGGGAGTCAGTTAGCAGTTACCATTTAGCTACAGAGTATCACATATGAATAAAATGTGCTTCTCTCTTCTCTCTGGTACTTCCCCAGCAGTATTGACTCTCAGATATGGTGGCCTCACACAAGACTAGGAGAACTGTGTGGGAGATGTGTATTGAATTAAAATTAAGTGTCTGGTGAGAAAGCCCTGATGGCCTAATGGTTAAAGTTTGGCGTGCTCTGCTTCGGCGGCCAGGGTTTGGTTCCCGGGCACAGAACCACACCACTCATCTGTCAGTAGCCATGCTGTGGCAGCAGCTGTGGCTTTGGCTCACGTAGAAGAACTAGAAGGACTTACAACTAGAATATACAACTGTGTACTGGGGTTTTGGGGAGAAAAAAAAGAGAGGAAGATTGGCAACAGATGTTAGCTCAGAGTGAATCTTTCCCAGCAAAAAAGAAAATTAAGTGTTTGGCAAAAATATAATTTTCTGCAGGTATACAAGGAGATACTAAAATAGTAAACAAGGGTTTTCTTACTTTGTTTGAACATTAAATTTAGTTTACATATTTTGTGTGTGTGTTTTAAGCAACTATTGACTTCTTTTAAAAACAAAGTTCCAAGGGCCAGCCCGGTGGCATAATGGTCAAGTTCGTGTGCTCTGCTTTGGCAGCCCGGGGTTCACAGGATCGGATCCCCAGCGCAGACCTGTGCACCGCTTATCAAGCCATGCTGTGGCAGGCTTTCTATATAAAATAGAGGAAGATGGGCACAGATGTTAGTCCAAGGCCAATCTTCCTCAGTAAAAAGAGGAGGATTGGCAACAGATCTTAGCTCAGAGCTAACCTTCCTCTCCAAAAAACAAAGTTCCAGAATACTGTTTCAACTTGTTTAATTCCAATAAAGAGGTTTTGGAAAGTTGTTCTTATCTGTTACTTCAGAAAAATATAGCCTAGATAATAGTAACTAATATTGGTATAGAAATTCATGATTTATAAATTTATGATTATAAATTTGTATGGTTTCTCCATATACTGTCCCTTCAATTCTCACACCACAAAAAAAGGAAAAAAATGTTCAGAAATATTGAGACTAACCTGGAGTCAAATGGCTAGTAATTGGCCAAGCTGGGACTAATCACAAATCATATGCTTTTCCCAATACCATACATTTAAAAATAATGTGTACATGCTTGAGTGACAGATGCTTAGTGTGAACCATTTCTCTAACTAAGCAGTTCATGGAATTGATTCAGCTGAAATTTTACCTCAGTCTATCATCTCAGGGGAACCATCATTAAAATCATTCCTTAATGTAATGGTGTAAATGGGTTTTCCAATATTTTAGGCTTGTCTCTAAGGAAGGACTTGCCTGAAACTGTTGATGTTTTATAATCAGAGGGCCTTTTTCATCTTGCTGGGTTACACCAATTTTGCATAATATTCCCCTGTTAATAATAACTCTGTCATATTAAAATTACTCTGCTTGATGGTCATCAAAGAATATTTGTTTCAGCCAAATTAATTGCCTGTGTTATAAATACAGCAAGGGATTAGTTTTTGTGGGAAGTTTAAAAGCTAGTGCACTATCTAAATTTCAAGTATCTATTGGGTTAAATTTGTTTGAGCCTTTATTTCCAACCTTGGGGGAGAAGAAATGTCATATCACTATTCAAAATTACCTTCAATAGGTATCAGAGTTTGGAGATACCAAAATAAACAAGAAGTCTAGATGGCCAAAGAGAATAAATTACTTTGATTTAAAAGTAAGCCGTTGATATTTGAGTTGTACAAGAAATTAAATACCTCTGTCTATGAGCCTGAAGACCATTTACTAAGCCATCAGTGTTCTGAATCTCTATGAGAGCAATAATCAGAAGCATTCTTCTGTGGAAAAGAATGTCTGGATGGAAAAATGGTGGGGAAAAATGGGTTTCAAGCCAGATCCTTTTGTCTTGGTCTGCTAATCTGTTTTATCTGTTTTCAGGATTATTGTGAGTATCTTGGGGGAATAAATATGAAAGATGTTTTAAAAATTATAAACTGAATCATAGACATAAAGTACTTTTATTACTACATATTAATAATTTTAATAATTCTAAGGAGAGTGTAGCAATGTGCCACATCAGGTCTAGATGTTGGGAGGAGACTCCCTAGTTGCTCCTTCTTAAGTTGTTTGTCTGCCATCACAGCAACACTTCTAGCCCTATCACTAGATTGGAGAGAAGAAGTCATAATTCTTAGCTCTCCTTCTAATTCAAGTGATATTATAGGTTCAACTGAGACAAAGTAGACTAAAGCAAAAAAAAATGTGTTTGAGTCAAATCTCAAGAACAGTGTTGGTAGTGGCTCTGGGAGAGCTGGATTCCAGATTTAGACACCATTGGGATTTCCTTGACAATTGACTCTGATTCTCTCTGTATATTGGTTTCTTCATATTGGCTCCACCCTCATGACCTCATCTAATCCTAAGTACCTCCCAAAGTCTCTCCCTCTTAATACTATCCCATTGGGGGTAGGGTTTCAACATATGAATTTTGGGAGGACACAAACATACAGTCCATAACATTCTGTCCCTGGTCCCCCAAATTCATGTCCTTCTCACATGCAAAATACATTCATTCCATCCCAACAACACCAAAAGTCTTAACTCGTTCCAGCATCAACTCTAAAATTTGAAGACCAAAGTCTCATCTCAATTAGATATGTGTGAGACTTAAGGTATGATTCATCCTGAGGCAAATTCGTCTTCAACTACGAACCTATGAAATCAAACATAATATGTGTTTCCAAAATATAATGGTGGACAGGCATAGTGTAGACATTCCCATTCCAAAAGAGAGAAATAGGAAAGAAGAAAGTGGTATAGGAATAGAAAAGAAGACGGGGGTAATTGGTCCCAAGGGCAACAGCAAACAGGGCAAACAGCATTAAACCTTAAGGCTCAAGAATAATCCTCTTTGGCTTGATGCTCTGCCTTCCAGTCCCACTAAGGTGGCAGTGTTACCCCCATGGCTCAGTGGGACAGCCCTACAGTGGCTTTCTGCAGTGGCCTTGCCTCCAGCAGCTCTTTGCCTGGGCTCTGTGGCTTTTCAGCATTGGGGTTCTGTGCCTTTGGCTCTGCTAATCTGAGGTCCTGAGCCTGTGGTTCTGGTGGTGGCCCCATCCTTTGAAATCTAGGTGGAGGTAGCCATGCCCCCTGTGGCTCTAAGCTCTCTGCAGGGGCCCATCCCCTGAGACACCGGGCAGGAGAATCCTGTCCTGCCTGAAGGGAGAGGTGACCTTCTCCTTTGAAACCACTCTGCCCCCCCAGACGCTTGCACACTGGTCCTGTGATGGGAATAGCAGCCTTGATGTCTCATTTGCCTTTGACTTCATTCTTCAGCTGTCTTGAAGAGTATCTCCTGGCTTCTTGTGGAGATGGCTGATTCATACTAATCTCCATATCAAAGGGTCTCTTGGCCACACTCTTAGTGTTCTAATTTTTTTCAATATGGATAGGCTAAGAATTTGCCAAATCTTTAAATTCTGCTGCATTTTTGCTTAAAAAATTCCACCTTTAAGTCATTTCTCTCTTCTCACATTTTATTATAAGTAGTCGAGGGAAGCCAAGCTGCACCGTTAGCACTTTGCTTAGAAATAGTTTCAGCTAAATATCCAATTTTATCTCTCCCAAGTTCTACCTTCCACAAAACACTAGAACACAAACACAATTCAGCAAAGTTCTTTGCCACTTTATAACAAGGATTGCCTTTCTTCCAGTTTCCAATAATATGTTCCTCATTTCCATCTGTAACCTCTTCAGAATGAACTTCATTGTCTGTATTTCTACCAACATTCTGTTCAGGATGATTTACGTATTCTTTAAGAAGGTTGAGGGTTTCTCTACAGCTCTCCTGTTTTCTTTCTGAGCTCTCACCAGAATTTCCCTTAATGGTCCATTCATGGCACTGTAAGCTTTTTCTATCATGCACCTAAAAACTTTTCTAGACTCTACCCATTACCAGTTCCAAAGCCACTTCCACACTTTTAGGTATTTGTTACAGTAGTACATTCACTTCTCGGTACCAATTTCTGTCTTAGCTTGGGCTACTGTATCAATAATACTATTGACTAGATGGCTTATAAACAACAGAAATTTACTTCTCACAATTCTGGAGGCTGGCATTCTGGGATACAATTCTGGAGGCTGGCATTCTGGGATCAGGGTGCCAACTGTCAACCAAGAAGTGCACTCAGACACCTTAATCGAGATTTAAAAAATAAAAAGATTAGGATTTTATTTAGGGTGTTTGTGAGGATTGTACAACCTGGGAGATGCAGACTTAAGAGGACCCTGGGTCTATGCTCTGAGTTGCTGGGGCAGGGAAGCAAACTTATAAAGGCAAAATTCGCAAATAGTTCTTGGCCTTTGATGATGGGTTGGGTTAGAGTCCAAAGCCGTAAGTTCGCAGAAATTGGTCAGTTTTCATATGCTCTGATCTCAAGTTGTGGTAAGCGTAGAAAGTATCAGATATTCGTTTGCAGTTATAGCCATTTTATGGGAACTTGGCAGGAACAAAGTTCAACAGTTCATTTGGGTTTTTTTTTTTTTGAGAAATCTTGGGCCTGCTTGCAAGCTCACATCCTCTTAATGGCTGCCCGACTCCATTTTAGTTTGTCCTTATTAGCCATTGTGACTCCATCATGTCTGGTTTTCTTCACTTTGTTTCACACAGCATTGTCAAGTTCCAGTGAGGGCCCTCTTCTGGGTTGTAGACTGCCAACTTCTCAATGTATCCTCACATGGCAGAGAGCAGAGAGGAAGCAAGCTCTTTCGTGACCCTCATAAGGGCACTGATCCTATTCATGAGGGCTCTACATTTATGGTCTCCTCTAATCCTAATTACCTCACAAATGCCCCATCTCCTGATACCATCCCATTGGTGGTAGAGTTTCAACATATGAATTTTGAGGAAATACAAGAATTTAGTCCATAACGTATATATACCACATTTTGTTTATCCTTTCATTCATTAATAAACACTGGGATTTTTCCCACCTTTTGGTTGTTGTGAATAATACTGCTAGGAACATGGGTGTATAAATACCTCTTCAAGACCTTGCTTTCAATTCTTTTGGATATGTAACCAGAAGTGGAGGTGCTAGATCATATGGTCATTTTATTTTTAATTTTTTGAGAAACCCCCACACTGTTTTCATAGTGGCTGTACCATTTTAAATTCTTACCAAGAGTGCACAAGAGTTCTAATTTCTCCACATCCTCACCAACACTTGTTATTTTCTGTTTGTGTTTTTGATTGTAGCCATCCTGATGGATGTGAGGTTATATCTCATTTTAGAAATTTTCCATTCTTAAGCTGTATCTCCATCTCTTTCTCTCCCACTTAAGAATGAATGTTATAATGTAACTGAATAAGAATGATTTTATTATGTCTAATCATGAATCTGTTCTAATTCATTTTTAATCATTAAAGACTTTAATAATTTGCCTGTTATTAGTAACAAATAGCATGCAACCTACCTCCATCTCATATTGTCTGACAAGACCTATAAATGGTGGTCCTGAAATACAATGATATAATAGTACTGTGTATAAAAGGATCAGTCCTTAAATAAACTTTTTCTTATTTGCCTGAAAGTGGTGATTTATATTTTCCATTTTCTATCAGCATTCCTTCTTTGCTATATGATTTTTTTAATGCCAAATCTATTTTAGCCTTACTTCTTTAGAACCATCTCATATGAGCAATTGAATCTATATTTTATAATGACGTTTATGAATGGAAATAAGACTAAGTCATTCATTAATCTGAGAAAGTCTTACTGAGTTCTCATATGTTAGACAGTGTGCTAGGTGCTGGAGATAAAATGACTAAGACAGATAGGGTTCCTGCCTTTGCCGAGCTTAATGTCTAATTCTGGAAGTAGTCATGAACAAACAAATTAACCAAATAGTTATTTAATGACAATTGTGATAAATTCTGTGAAGGAAAAGCACATCATGTTGTAAGGGCATGTAATGGGGATTCAAACTAAGCAGGAATGGGGTGGAGAAGAAAGTCTTCTCTGAGAATTGACATGTAAGTTAAATCTAAAGTTGAATAGTATTCAGTAAGATGATATGATGTGTTGATAGACTTGACTGTATGGATGGTTGGGGGAGGATTCCAGGCTAGGTTAAAAAATATTAAAAAAATCCTTAAGATGGAAAGACTTTCAATTTAGGAACCAAATGTAGTCCCATTTGAATGAAGCATAAAGAATAAGAGAGAAAAGGGTAGGAGCCTGGGATGGAGAGATATAGACAAGAGCTAAATCTTGTAGGGCTATGCTAGACCACATTTTCAAAGAGTGTTTTTGGGCCTTTGATCAAGATTGCACATGAGTTTATATACAATCTTTCCATTCCAAAAATATTCCAATGATATATAAAATATAAAAACAGTAGCAGAAAACCAAAAATATATATGTGGGCTCCAGAACAAGTGAAATATTTCTGCAGACCAAAAACAGAACAGAACACAAAGGGGCGGATGAAGCTGAAGCCATGAACTTGCTGGTGTCTGACACAGGACACTGTCAGTGATGGCGCAAGAAACTGGCTTCTGTAGACTGATGGGCGCTAAATGTGGTACATTGATACGGAACCAGCGCCAGGTTCACTGCTTGGGGCCAAGAGCTGTTGTGAACCTCCCCTGGCAGTCTCACTGTCTAAATTCCGAATATGATGGCAAATTAGCCTACCAAATCAACAATCTTTATGTGAATTTTCCTTCAGGGAATAGAAGAGGGAAATTAGCAGATTCATTATAATGAGTCTAGTATAATATTGAGATCAAAATTAGGCAGTAAAAGTTAAAGAAAAAAATTATAGACGAATCTTACCTATGAATTTGGATGCAAAAAATCTCCAAAAAATGCTAATACATTTAATTCAGCAGTACATTAAAAAAGATACATCACGACCAAGTACAGTTAATCCTAGGAAAGCAAGGATATTTCAATATTTGAAAAGCTATTAAAATAATATATGATTAGTAGACCAAATAAAAAATGTATATGATTATCTCTGTGTTAGCAATAAAAATAAATATAATTCACCATTGCTTCATATTTTAAAAAATAAAATCTCTTAGCAGATGGAATATCAAATAAAATATATGGCTTCTGGTGTGTTTTTGTCTACCCAATACCCATTCCTAAACCCCTTTTCCTTATCCAACTCCCACTATCAAGATTTAAAAAGTCAACTACTCACTTTCCTAGGATCTCTTGTGTAAGGGTGGTCATATGACCTGATTCTGGCCAATGTGGTGTACAGAGAATTCTGATGAGGAGCTTCTGGAAATGACTTTCCGTCCTGATAAAAGAAATATACAGTCTTTTTTTTTTGTAGCCTGCTCTATCCCTGTTTTTTTCCCTATGACCATGATTATATGTGGACACGATGCTTAGAATTATGCCATTAGAGAAGGCCAAAGATCCTAATCCAGTACACTGATATTAATGAGCTGCTGCCCAAATCTGGAACCATCTACCTTCAAATTTATTGCTGTATGAGATAATTAACTAGATATTTTTGCAAACATCAGTGTTAGATATTCTTACTTTCAGCCAAAATATTCCTAACTGATGCTGAAGGAAACTTCTTTAACCTAAAAAGTGTACCCATTGAAATTCTTAAGCAAGTATCATTCTTACTGATAAAAGGTTAGACGTCTCCCATTAAATTTAAGAATGAAACGAGATGCCAGTTATGACTTCTTTCTGTTCAATGTAGTATTGCAGATCCTAGTCAGTGAAGTAAGATAGAGAAATAAAGTTAAAAATTAGATAGGAAAAGAAAAAATATTTTATTTTGCCAATGATATGACTGTTTTTATAGAAAACTGGACAGCATATATAGACAAACTAGAGAACTAGTACAGGTAATAGAAGTTTGCAAGTTTGCTGGATTCAAGATCAACTGAAAAAAGATGACATAGCCACTATCCACCAGTAAAAAGAAATTAATGCACATAATAACATTACATAATAATTATAAAGCACTTAGGAATAGCTCTAACAGAATTTTGTAATACTTTTAAGAAGAGGATAATTTCAAAATGTTACTGAAGTACGTAAGACTTGAATAAAAGGAGACAAAGTTTAGGAATTGAAACACTCATTATCTTAGAGAGGCATCAATTTACCTCGAATTAGTCTATATTTTCAATGGAGTGTCTACTCAAAATCTAAAAGGATTTATTGAGGATCTTAACAGCAACTAATAAAATGAATGTGACGTTACAAGGGGCCAAGAATAGCTGAGACAATTTTTAAAAAGAAGTGTAAGATAGGTAGATTTTACCAAACTTATTTAATAGGATAATGATTATGGTTACATAGGTAGTAGTTGCTTAAGCTCAGGCAAATAGAAAGATGGGGAATTTTAGGGAACCAGAAACACCTATCTGGAAACATAATATATTTCAGAGGTGTCATTAAAATTATGGGGAAACCGTGACCAGTACATAAATGGTTCTGGGAAAGTTGGTTATCCACACGAAAAACAATTGGATTCCTGTTTCACCCTACATAAGCAATTAGGTGGATGAAACGCTTAAACAAGAAAGGCAGACCTTTGATTAAAAATCCAGAAATTATGAGAGAATATTTTTATGATCTTGGGTTAAGGAATGATTTATTAAGTTACAGAACAGCATAAATCTTAAAGGAAAAGATTAATAAATTGACTATATTAAAATTAAAAATTTCTGGTCATCAAGAGACACCATAAAAACTAAAATATAAGCCACAGGTTGAGAGAAAATAATGAAAAATGTTTGAAATATATCTAACAAAGAGTTAGGATCTAGAATTAATAAAGGATTTCTACCTGTGGGTAAGAAAAAAGTAATAATGCAATAGGTGAATAAGCAAAGGAGAGGAAGAGGGAACAAAAAGGGTAGCCTAACCTACGCACAAAAACATGTTCTTAATCTCACTGATTATTTGGGGAATATAAATAAAGAACTGAAATTCCATTTGACATCCATCAAATTTGGAAAATTAAAATCCAGTTTGACAATTCAGTTAGTTGATGAGGATATGGAGTAATGAGAACTTTCATTTATGTTGGTGGGAATGTTCACTGATGGTTTTGGAGCAGAATGTAGCATAACTGAGCAACGTCAGTAATAGTCATACCCTTCACACTATTTATACATCCTAGAGAAGATTTTGATAACACAATAACAAAAAAGATGTTCATGGTAATATTGCTTGTTATAGTGAAGACTGAAAATGACCTAAACATCCATTAATAAGAGAAATGATAAATGTTATGACTTCACAGTAGAACACTACACATAGTTCAAATGAATGAACCAGAGCTATAGATGAATAATGAACTATATGAAATGAATGAACTATAGAATCATACTTCAAAAATATAACACTGAGCAGAAAAATCAAGTTCCCCAATGATGTGCAAGTTATGCTATTTAGATA
Organism: Ceratotherium simum simum; assembly: GCF_057802395.1. NCBI lineage: Eukaryota > Metazoa > Chordata > Mammalia > Perissodactyla > Rhinocerotidae > Ceratotherium > Ceratotherium simum. The sequence goes on along the minus strand of NC_141910.1, from coordinate 27,865,568 downwards.
AAGTTTGAAAACAGGAACAACCCTTCTATATAATGTTTATTCCTACATACACAAGTAGTCACAGATAACAACATGCATGGGAATGACCCCATGGTATACCAGATTCATCATTCAAGACAATGTTCTCTCTGGGGAAAAAGAAGGGAAGAGGACAGGGGAGAAATACATAAGGGCTCCAATTGTTTGAAATATTTTATTGCTTAAGCTGAGAGTCTGTTACATGGATGTTTATTATAGAATTTCCATGATTTTGTATACCAGGAATGTTTCACAATGATCTATCTATCCTACCCCTCCTCTCTCTCTCTCTCCCGCATTTATCTATCTACCCACGATCATCTATCTGTCATCTACCTCTCTGAAGCATTCATGGCAAAATGAACAATAGATCTATAAGTATTATGTTATTCTCTTTACTTTGCTGACTACTTTAAACCAATGATTTTCTAAAAGGTTATACCTGCTACTGTGTGCATAATGGACCAGAGGGGATAAGAGGGGGTGTGAGATGTCATGCAGTCTTATTGTGGTAGCAGATGGAAGAAAACAGTGAATCTGAAAACCATTTAGACGTTGAATGGATGTCTGTGGAGACTACTTGAAAGTAAAGTTTAGGCTAGTGCAAGACTAGTTTCCATGTTTCTGTCATGAGCCTCCTAGTGGACAATAAAATGACTTCTAGCAATAGAAGACCTCAAGATGTGTCTCTTTGGCATAAGGATTATTTTTAGCTGGTTATTTTTGAAAAAACTGCAGACGTGGGAAAAGCTCTGAAAACCAAGTAGAAGTTACCCTTTGTAAGAGACATTTACATTTGTAAAGGAAATCGCCATTTGTAAAGATGTCTCCCTGTCTGTACCAGGAAGAGGGGGATGACCTTATCCCTAGAAACTCTTATCAATGCAGGAGGCAAGGACTTAAATCTGTCTAATAACTTTACTCTTGTTTACTGTGTTTCTGGTATCTCCAGTAACTGATTGCCCTCATCCCCAACATCCTCCTTTGTCTTTAACTGAAGATGGTATTTAAGGTCGTGACCTTGGCCATTCTGGCAAGTTGCTCAGTTTTCGTGGGTTTGTCCCATGTATACATGTTATAAAGCTTTGTTTGATTTTCTCTTGTTATTCTGTCTCATGTCAATTTAATTTGTAGACCAGCCAGAAGGACCTGGCGGGTAGAAGAATTGTCTTCCTCCCCTACAGGGGCAAGATGACCTCCTACCTATCTGAATTTTAATATTTACAATTTATATTTCTTACAACATTCCTTGATGTGTTGTATATCCTAATAAGGGCATCCTGGAGCCTTTGCTACAGAGTCCAACAGAAGGAATTTTCTGATGTGGCTTGCCTCTTTCTGAAAAGTCCAAGTTAAAATTTTCTGTGTAAAGAAAATGTAGACTCCTTCAAACGGCATATGCACAGTTTTTACTGAACTGGCTGGCATGAGGTGGCCTAGGAGAGATCCATTACTTGGTCCTGCTTGTGGACAATATGAGCTTTGGACTGTGGAAATGCTGATTGGATTGAAATAGTGCTTGCAGCCGAGAATCACCTATTAGGAAAGGGGTGTTCCCTAAAGATCCTGGCTAGAGATTGCAGAATGTGCTGATCTGTATACTGCAGAGGGCCCTAAAGAGGGCAATGTGCAAGGCTTTCATTGTTTATTAGAATTCAGGTGAGAAATATGTGTTACAGGCGCTTTTTACCCCAGCACGACTTCTATGGATGCTGCTAATTGATCAGAACTTGCTGCATGTTGCTTTGTGGTTATTTTATTTCTGCACTAGCTCTGCATGTAGGCTCTTTCCCCCAAAAAAACGTTATACTTCTTCAGCCATGGTAGGAAGGCAAAACAAACAGTTCTTTCTCACCTTCATAACCCAAAGTTATTTGAGATTTGCCATAGCACTGTTTATTTGTGCCTGACCAAATTCCTAGCAAATAGCAGAAGCAAGCTGATGCTTCTATTCTTATATTGCTGATGCTCTTTGCTATAACAGAGTATGAAAAGAGCTAATCAGTACCACTAAGTATTGATATAACAAAGTGAGCAAGTGAGACTGCTTAAGAACGTAGGCTCAGCTTATGAGACATCCTAGATTCAGCTATTTATCAGTTTTATTGAAGACGTGCCACTTTTCCTGTGTTGATTTTTATGATCTCATCCCTTATTCTAAATCATAAAAGATGAGAATATGTTTAAAGCTAAAATAAATATAATATTTAGTTTTGAGAAGTTTTATAAATCTATGGAGAAAATAGATAATCCTGGTAACTTGAGGGTTCATTTCAGTTAAGAATAAAAATTTTACTAATAGTTTTATTCACTGAGACCAAGCACAGGTTACATTTTTGTTAGTTAGTTAGTTTTGTCTAAGAATTCATCAGTGGGAAGCCAGGGAAAAAAACAAAACATAACAAAAAACAAGTGAGATCTTGATATTAGAAGAGGGAAAGACTCAAAGGCCTGTCTATCCTTTCTTATAAGAAAGTACACCTTCCATAAACTTCATACAAAGAAAGTTTGCAAAATTATAAACAGACCTTTCAGGAGCAAGGTGGTGTTCCTGATTTGCATTCTCAGAGATCACAATTGAGTTTGTTAAAGAGGAAGCTTCAAGAAGAGTTTATATTAATATTCCAGGGCTTCGATCCTAGCTTATGAAGATTGTGAGGGAGACTTGCAGATCATTTGTTTCTATTTTGTTTATTATTGAAGACTCCTGCTTTTATCTTCTATTGAATCTCACTCATTCTTAGGTACATTCAAGCAGTATGAAAGTTGCTTGTACTTCTGGAAAAAGTACAGCATTACAAAAAATAATCTCTTGGGCCCCTCCTCATCTCCCTTCCAAAATCACAGACAGTCTGACACCTGCCAGCTCCTACACTTGTCTTTACCTATTATATACAGTTGGTTCTTCTAGAGCGGGGTTTCTCAACCTTGGCAAAATTGATTTGGGGCTGGAGAATTCTCTGTTGTGGGGGCTGTCCTGTGCATTGCAGGATGTTTAGCAGCATCCCTGCCTCAATCCACTAGATGCCAGTAATACCTACCCACACAGTTGTGACAACCCCAAATTCTCCAAATAACCCCTGGGGGCAAAATGCTCCCAGTTGAGAACAACAGTTCTAGAGATATGTTTATATGTGTCTCCAAGGGGAAACAGTGGTGAAAGACTGTAATTCTGCAGCCTCACCAATATTTAGATTAGGTTTTCATGCAGATAGGTATGTTTGGGGGTTATCCTAAAAAATTCATAAGATGGGAACTTCTTTTCACAGAAGCATCATTTTGTCACAGGACTCACCTTCTGTGTTCTGACTCTGACAGCAGCTTCAATACATGGATTACTTTTCTATGCTAGGTGCTGAAAACTCTCGTGTGAGTGAAAACCGATTTCTACTCTAAGGGAGTAGGCACTCAGAGGCTTTTGGTAAATCCTTGACCAAAATGAAACTTAAGATAAATCAGCATTAACTGTGGATCATATATCAGTAACAAACATTGCTACTACTGGCTTTCATTAATGAAAGACACCACACGAGTATTTATTCCTTCCTATGTATAAGAATCAGCCTTACTCTGCTATACTTGTATCATTGTTAAAGGATGAATCATACCCAGAGAGGTGGTTAAAGCCATTTAATTGGCTTATGAATAAATGAAATGCTCAATTAAGAGGGCCAAATGCCAGAAATTTGAATTAGTTTAATGCTTTTCTATGACTTGACATAGTGCATTACTGGTGACTAGCATTTACAAAATACTCTCTTTATAAGACACAGGGTTAATTGTTAAGCTTTGGCTTAAACCACTTCATTCTATTGTCATTTTGTTTTATATTTTCTTGTGTTGTTAATTGCTTAAATCCATAAAGAATATCCTTATTTTAGTAACCATATTTCCCATCTTAGGATCTTCCAGGGCTTTATTATTCACTGATGCGCTCATTGGATGCCACGTGCCCTATATTTTACTCTATTGTGCAGCTACTAGATTGAGATGATTTCTCAGTTGGCATCTTTCAGCTTTCCAGCAGCTTGCACAGATTAAGAAGATTCTACTCTGCTTATCAGGAGAGAGCTTGTTGTAGCTTGTGACGTCTGTGCAGACCTTAAAAATTATCAGCCATAAAATCATTTACTGTCTAATCAATTAAATTAGAAAGCTTCTATCACTGGCTGAATTTTCAGGTTTTGGTGGAATAAAATAAAAATAATGAATAATAGAATTGTAATAAAAAACAAGTGTACTGATGCATGATATAAGTTTTCATTGCTCTTTTATTTGTTCTGCTGGTCATTCCTCCCACTACCTGCTTCAGAAAGAGTCATCTAAAATAGAAACCTAGTACTCTGAATCTTATGGAAAATACTCTTTAAAAAGAGGTCTTCTTTATTTTGATGCATGTGTTTTTAGAATTCTTCAGATACCCATAAATAAGAATATAGATGGAATCATATTATTTAGAACAGATAGTGATTTTATGGTTAATTCAGCACAATGCCTTCATTTTTCATATAAGGACACTGAAACTCAGATAGGTTAAATGACTTGCCCGAAGTCTCTCAGATAGGAAGGGGCAAAGTAGGCGTAATAATACTCAATTACTAATTCTTGGTCTAGTGGTATTGGTTTTCTACCATATGATGTTTCTATATGAACTTCAGAATTACGTTTTCTCATAATATGATTATATGGTTTAGAAGTTGAGAATAAAGAAGGCTAGAATAATCTTTTATCCACAGCCAAAACTTTTGTATGGAAGTCAAGGGTTGCTTTAATGGTCCTTAGTATTTCATGGCCTCTGACGCTTGGAGACTCACTGTGCACATCGCAAGTACAACTGGACACTTGTGAGTTGTATGATCCAGGTGCTCTATTTGAATTAGATGCCTTTCTATCTCCATAGGTGCATCTTTTGAGATTTATGTTAAAAAGATACCTTTAGCATTGTTCATTTACGTAAACGTAAAATTAAAAAGTGAAATGACGTGTTTTTATGTAAGTAGAGGTTTTTTCACAGGTAGAAACAAAAATGTTCTTGCTGTAATAAAGCCAGTGTTGCAGTTACAGAATTAAGGATTGTTTTCTTGTGCTGCTCAATATAATTTTAAGGAATAGAGACTTGCTGTAGTGAATATTCACATAGAAAAGATTTAATTCTTTCTATAAGTTAGTAACATTAGCGACAATGTAGAGATTATGTATATTTATAAACATATATATATCAAGTAGATGTGAGAACTACCTCATTGTGGTTGTGGTTTGCATTTCCCTAATACCTAATCATACTGAGCATCTTTTCAGGTGCTTTTTGGCCATTCGTATATCTTCTATTCAAGTCCTTTTACCCGTTTTTAAATTAAGTTATTCCACTCCTATGTATATAGGAGTATAGAGAAGTGAATGTATAGAGAAGTGAAAACATATGTGCACACAAAATTTTATTCGTGAATGTCCATATCAACATTATCCATAATAGCTATAAATGGAAACAATCCAAATGTCCATCAATGGAGGAATAGATAAACAAAATGTGGTATATCTACACAATCAAAAGCTATTTGGCAATAAAAGTGAGTAAAGTACTGACACATGCTATCACATGGACGAAGCTTGAAAATACTAAGTGAAAGAAGTCAATCATGAAAGACCACATATCATATAATTTTACTTTTATGAAATGGCTAGAATAGGAAATCTAATAGAGACAGGAAGTAGATTAGTGGTTGCCTAGGGCTCAGGGAGAGAGGAATGGGGAGTGACTACTAATGAATATATGGTTTCTTTTGGGGTGATGAAAAGGTTCTAAAGTTCGATAGTAGTGATGGTTGCGCAACTCTGAATATACTAAAAACCACTGAATTGTAAATTTTAGTAAGGTAAATTTTATGGTATATGAATTATATGTCAATAAAGCTATTTGAAACAAGAAAAACAACATAAAAATGATACAGTTTTTACTCTGTAGGAGTTTATCAAATAATAGAAATGAGAGTTTCAAAATAAGGCTTTTAGAATCCTTACTATGAGAGTAAGTTGATTACCAACTGGTCAATAAAAGAGCCATTCGTACTTAAATTGTTACAAATTAACATCTGCATATTATAAACAAATTTTTTCACTTCCTCTCTCAGTAAATAGCACCTCTATCTATCCAGTTGCCCAAACCAGTTACTTGAAAGTCATCTTCCATTTTCTTTATCTCCAACCTGTAGTGAAGGACAAGGTTCTCTAGATTTCACTTTTCACCTTCTGGGTATCATTTGGTACTCTTCCTTTCCAATTATGCTACCTCAGCCTTATGGGAATATTTTGCCTAGCCTATTGTTATAGCCTGTTGGTTGGTCTACACTTCTGGTAGAGATTGTTTTAAAATGCTCAGTGAAATCAGTGGTACAGTTTCAGATGGGTAATCTGATCTATATATGATCTCAGTGACATCAATGGTATAGTTTTACTTACAGAATAAAGACTAAGCTTCTCAGTATGGTCTGAAAGGCCTTTTATATTCTGAACCCTCTCCATTTTCCAGTCCAGTCTTTCTGTCACTCCCGCACAGCAAGTTACACTAGAGTTCAATGCACTTGTCATGCCACTTCAGACATTTAAAAAATTTTTCATGAGACTTCTTCTTTGACCCGTAGGTTATTTAGAAGTGTGTTGTTTAGTTTCCAAATATTTGGTGATTTTCCAGATACCCTTCTGTTATTGATTTCTAGTTTAATTCTACTGTTGTTTGAGAAGATGTTTAGTATGGATTCTATTCTTTGATATTTGCTGAGTTCTGTTTTATGGCCCAGAATGTGGTCTATCTTGTTGAACATTCCACGTGAGCTTAAAAAGAATGTGTGTTATGATGTTGGTTGGAGTATTCTATAAATATCAACTAGATCAAGTTGATTGATAGTACTGTTAGGTCGTGTATATTCTTACTGATTTTCTGCCTACTTGATCTATCAAATACTGACAGAGATATGTTGAAGCCTCTAACTAGAATAGTGGATTCATCTATTTGTTCTTGCAGTTTTATCAGTTTTTACTTTATATATTTTGACACACTTTTGCATATATGTTTAGGATTGTTACATCTTGGAGAATTGACTCCTTTATCATTACGTAATGCCCCTATTCATCGTTGCTTTGTGTGAAATTAATATGATTACCCCAGCTTGCCTTTGATTAGTGTTAGCGTAGTATAGTTTTCTCCATCCCTGCACTTGTTACCCATCTGAGTCTTTACATTTGAAATGTATTCTTATAGACTACATGCAGTTGAGACTTGTTTTTTTAAATCCATTCTGACAATATCTGACTTTTAATTGGTGTATTTAGACCATTCATATACAAAGTGATTATTGATATAGTTAGATTGTTACCTATCATGTGTGTAACTGTTTTCTATTTGCTGTATTTGTTTTTGTTTCTTTTTCCCTCTCTTTTTCCATCTTCTCTGGTTTTACTTGAGCATTTTATATGGGTCTATTTTATCTCCTCTCTTAGGGTATCAATTACAATTTGTTTTAAATAAATGGGCTTTATTTTTTAGAGCAGTTTTAGTTTTACAGAAAAATTGAGCGGCAAGTACAGAGTTTGCATATACTCCTCTTCCCCTCTCATCATTTCTCCTATTATTAATGTCTTACTTTGGTGTGGTACATTTGGAACAATTGATTAACCAATATTGATATGTTATTATTAGTTAAAGTCTATAGTTTACATTAGGGTTCACTCTTTGTGTTGCACCTTCTACGAGTTTTGACAAATGCAGAATATTATATATCCACCATCTTATTATCATACAGAATAGTTTCACTTCCCTAAAAATCCCCTGTGCTATACCTCTCTCTCCTTCCCTTCTCACCCTCCCTTCCCTTGCCATATCTGAACTCCTGGCAACCACCAATCTTTTTACTGTCTCTATAGCTTTGCCTTTTCTGGAACGTAATATCATTGGATTCATACAGTGTGTAGCCTTTTCAGACTGGCTTCTTTCACTTAACAATATGCATTTAAGGTTCCTCTATGACTTTTTGTGGCTTGATAACATATTTCTTTTTAATCAATGAATAATATTCCATTGTATGGATATACCATAGTTTGTTTATCCATTCACTTATTGAAGGGCATCTTAGTTGCTTCTTATTTTTAGCAGTTATGAATAAAGCAGCTATAAACATCCATGTGCAAGTTTTTATGTGAATATAAATTTTAAACTCCTTTGGATAAATATGAAGGAGTGTGATTGTTGGATCATATGGTAAGACTATGTTTAGTTTTGTAAGAAACTGCCAAACTGTCTTCCAAAGTGACTGTACTATTTTGCATTCCCATCAGCAATGAATGAGAGTTCCTGTGGCTCCACACCCTTGCCAGAGTTTGGTGTTGTCAGCGCTATGGATTTTAGCCATTCTAATAGGTGTGTAGTGCTATATCATTGTTGTATTAATTTGCAGTTCTCTAATGACATATGATGATGAGCATCTTTTCATATGCTTATTTGCTATCTGTATGTCATCTTTGGTGAGGTGTCCATTAAGATCTTTTGCCCACTTTTTAATTGAGTTGTTTGTTTTCTTATTGTTAATTTTTAAGAATTTTTTGAATATTTTGGATACAAGCAAATCCTTTACCAGCTGTGTTTTCCAAATATTTTTCCCAGCTATAATTTGTTTACTCATTCTCTGAACAGTATCCTTTGCAGAGGAGAAGTTTTTAATTTTGATGAAGTATAATTCATCATTTTTTCTTTCGTGGATCATGCCTTTGGTGTTGTATCTAAAAAATAATTGCCACAACTATGTTCACCCAGAATTTTCTATGTTATTTTCTAGAAGTTTTTGATTTTATATGTTACATTTAGGTCTATGCTGCACTTTGAGTTAATTTTTGTGAAAAGTATAAGGTTAATGTCTTGATTCTTTTTTTTAATTTTTTTGCTTATTGATATCCAGTTGTTTGAGCACCATTACTGAAAGGACTGTCCTTTTTCCATTGAATAGCCTGTGCTCCTTTGTCAAAGATCAGTTGCCTGACCTATATTTGTGTGGGTCTATTTATGGCCTCTTTATTCTGTTCCATTGCTCTATTTGTCTATTCTTTTGCCAATACCACACTATTTTGATCACTGTAGCTTTACAGTAAGTGTTGAAGTCAGATAGTATCAGGCCTCTGACTTTATTCTTTATTATTATGTTGGCTATTCTGGGTATTTTGTCTTTTAATAGACACTTTAGAATCAGTTTATCAATGTCCAGAGTCACTTGCTGAAATTTTGATTCAGATTGCATTGAATTTATAGATCAAGGTGGAGAGAAATGATATTTAACAATATTGAGTCTTCCCTTCTTTTTTTTTTTTAATTTTTTGTTTATTGCAGTAACATTGGTTTATAACATTGTAAAAATTTCAGGTGTACATCATTATACTTCTATTTCTGCATAGATTACATCATGTTCACCACCAAAATACTAATTACAACCCATCACCACACACATGTACCGAATTATCCCTTTCACCCTCCTCCCTCCCCCCTTCCCCTCTGGTAACCACCAATCCAATCTCTGTCCCTATGTGTTTGTTTATTGTTGTTAGTATCTACTACCTAATGAAGGAAATCATACGGTATTTGACCTTCTCCCTCTGACTTATTTCACTTTGCATTATACCCTCAATGTCCATCCATGTTGTCACAAATGACTGGATATCATCGTTTCTTATGGCTGAGTAGTATTCCATTGTGTATATATACCACAGCTTCTTTATCCATTCGTCCCTTGATGGGCACTTAGGTTGCTTCCAAGTCTTGGCTATTGTGAATAACGCTGCAATGAACACAGGGGTGCATGTACCTTTACAAATTGGTATTTTCAAGATCTTTGGATAAATACCCAGCAGTGGGATAGCTGGATCATATGGTAGTTCAATCCTTGATTTTTTGAGGAATCTCCATACTGTTTTCCATAGTGGCTGCAACAGTTTGCACTCCCACCAGCAGTGTATGAGAGTTCCCTTCTCTCCACATCCTCTCCAACACATGTTGTTTCCTGTCTTGTTAATTATAGCTATTCTGACGGGCGTCAGGTGATATCTCATTGTAGTTTTGATTTGCATTTCCCTGATAGTTAGTGATTTTGAACATCTTTTCATATGTCTGTTGGCCATCTGTATATCTTCTTTGGAGAAATGTCTGTTCAGGTCTTTTGTCCATTTTTTAATTGGGTTGGTAGTTTTTTTGTTGTTGAGATGCATGAGTTCTTTATATATTTTGGAGATTAAGCCCTTATCAGAAGTGTGGTTTGCAAATATCTTCTCCCAATTGTTAGGTTGTCTTTTTGTTTTGTTGATGGTTTCCTTTGCTGTGCAGAAGCTTTTTAGTTTGATGTAGTCCCATTTGTTTATTTTTTCTATTGTTTCTCTTGCCCGGTCAGACGTGGTGTTTGAAAAGATGTTGCTAAGACTGATGTCGAAGAGCGTACTGCCTATGTTTTCTTCTAGAACTTTCACAGTTTCAGGTCTTACATTCAAGTCTTTAATCCATTTGGAGTTAATTTTTGTGTATGGTGTAAGGTAAGGGTCTACTTTCATTTTTTTGCATGTGGCTGTCCAGTTTTCCCAACACCATTTGTTGAAGAGACTTTCTTTTCCCCATTGTATGTTCTTGGCTCCTTTGTCAAAGATTAGCTGTCCATAGATGTGTGGGTTTATTTCTGGGCTTTCGATTCTATTCCATTGATCTGTGTGTCTGTTTTTGTGCCAGTACCATGCTGTTTTGGTTACTATAGCTTTGTAGTATATTTTGAAATCAGGGAGTGTGATACCTCCAGCTTTGTTCTTTTTTCTCAGGATTCCTTTAGCTATTCGGGGTCTTTTGCTGTTCCATATAAATTTTAGGATTCTTTGTTCTATTTCTGTGAAAAATTCTGTTGGAACTTTGATAGGGATTGCATTGAATCTATAGACTGCTTTAGGACGTATGGACATCTTAACTATGTTAATTCTTCCAATCCAAGAGCAAGGAATATCTTTCCATTTCTTTGTGTCTTCTTCAATATCTTTCAGCAATGTTTTATAGTTTTCAGTGTACAGATCTTTCACCTCTTTGGTTAAGTTTATTCCTAGGTATTTTATTCTTTTTGTTGCAATTGTAAATGGGATGGTATTCTTAATTTCTCTTTCTGCTACTTCGTTGTTAGTGTACAGAAATGCAACTGATTTTTGTATGTTGATTTTGTATCCTGCAACTTTACCATATTCGTTTATTACTTCTAAAAGTTTTCTGGTGGAGTCTTTAGGGTTTTCTATATATAAAATCTTGTCATCTGCAAATAGTGACAGTTTCACTTCTTCCTTTCCAATTTGGATCCCTTTTATTTCTTTCTCTTGCCTGATTGCTCTGGCTAGGACTTCCAGTACTATGTTAAATAGGAGTGGTGACAGTGGGCATCCTTGTCTGGTTCCTGTTCTTAGAGGGATAGCTTTCAGTTTTTCACCATTGAGGATGATATTAGCTGTGGGTTTGTCATATATGGTCTTTATTATGTTGAGGTACTTTCCTTCTATACCCATTTTATTCAGAGTTTTTATCATAAATGGATGCTGTATCTTGTCAAATGCTTTCTCTGCATCTATTGAGATGATCATGTGATTTTTATTCTTCATTTTATTAATGTGGTGTATTACGTTGATTGATTTGTGAATGTTAAACCATCCCTGCATCCCTAGAATAAATCCCACTTGATCATGGTGTATAATCTTTTTAACGTATTGTTGTATGCAATTTGCTAGTATTTTGTTGAGGATTTTCTCATCGATGTTCATCAGTGATATTGGCCTGTAATTTTCTTTTTTTGTGTTGTCCTTGTCTGGTTTTGGTATCAGGGTAATGTCAGCTTTGTAGAATGAGTTAGGGATCTTCCCGCCCTCCTCAATTTTTTGGAAGAGTTTGAGAAGGATAGGTATTAAGTCTTCTTTGAATGTTTGGTAGAATTCACCAGGGAAGCCATCTGGTCCTGGACTTTTATTTTTGGGGAGGTTTGTGATTACTGTTTCAATCTCCTTACTGCTGATTGGTCTATTCAAATTCTCTACTTCTTCTTGATCCAGTTTTGGAAGGTTGTATGATCCTAAGAATTTATCCATTTCTTCCAGATTGTCGAATTGGTTGGCATATAGCTTTTCATAGTATTCTCTTATAATCTTTTGTATTTCTGAGGTGTCTGTTGTAACCTCTCCTCTTTCATTTCTGATTTTACTTATTTGTGCCTTCTCTCTTTTTTTCTTGGTGAGTCTAGCTAAAGGTTTGTCAATTTTGTTGATCTTTTCAAAGAACCAGCTCTTGGTTTTATTAATTTTTTCTATTGTTTTTTTGGTCTCTATTTCATTTATTTCTGCTCTGATTTTTATTATTTCCCTTCTTCTACTTATTTTGGGCTTGGTTTGTTCTTCTTTTTCCAGTTCCTTTAGGTGCATTGTTAGATTGTTTATTTGAGATTTTTCTTGTTTGTTGAGATAGGCCTGTATCGCTATAAACTTCCCTCTTAGAACCGCTTTTGCTGTATCCCATAAATTCTGGAATGTCGTATTTTCATTGTCATTTGTCTCCAGGTATTTTTTGATTTCTTCTTTGATTTCTTCGTTAACCCAGTCGTTGTTCAGTAGCATTTTGTTTAATCTCCACACATTTGTGGCTTTTCTGATTTTCTTCCTATAGTTGATTTCTGGTTTCATACCGTTGTGGTCAGAAAAGATGCTTGGTATTATTTCAATCTTCTTAAATTTATGGAGACTTGTTTTGTGGCCTAATATGTAATCAATCCTGGAGAATGTTCCATGTGCATTTGAAAAGAACGTGTATTCTTCGGTTTTTGGATGGAATGCTCTGTATATATCTACTAGGTCCATCTGTTCTAGTGTGTCGTTTAAGGCCAGTGTTTCTTTATTGATCTTCTGTTTGGATGATCTATCCGTTGGTTTAAGTGGAGTGTTAAAGTCCCCTACTATTATTGAGTTACTGTCTATTTCTGTTTTTATGTCTGTTAATAATTGCTTTGTATATTTAGGTGCCCCTACATTGGGTGCGTAGATATTTACAAGTGTTATATCCTCTTGTTGGATTGTTCCCTTGATCATTATGTAATGCCCTTCTTTGTCTCTTTTTACAGTTTTTGTTTTAAAGTCTATTTTGTCTGATATGAGTACTGCTACCCCAGCTTTCTTTTCATTGCCATTTGCGTGGAGTATCTTTTTCCATCCCTTCACTTTCAGTTTGTGAGTGTCTTTAGGTCTGAAGTTTGTCTCTTGTATGCAGCATATAGATGGGTCTTGTTTTTTTATCCAGTCAGCCACCCTATGCCTTTTAATGGGAGCATTTAGTCCATTGACGTTTAAAGTAGCTATTGATAAGTGTGTACTTACTGCCATTTTTTAACTTTTTTTTTTTCTCAGTGTTTTAGTAGTCCTTCTCTGTTCCTTTCTTCTTCTATACAGAATTGATGGTCACTTTAGTTTGACCTCCGTCTGAAAGCTGTACTCTTTAACTCCCCTCCTCCCTCCTTTTATGTTTTTGATATCATATCTAACCTCTTTTTTGTGCATTTGTATCCATTATGTTCTTATCATGGAAATAGATATTTTTTCCTATTTGTGGTGTTCTCTTTTCCCCTTAAATCAGTCCCTTTAACATTTCTTGTTGCACTGGTTTCTTGGTGACAAACTCCTTTAATTTTTTCTTGTCTGGGAAAATTTTGATCTCTCCTTCCATTTTGAATGATACCCTTGCTGGGTAGAGTATTCTTGGCTGTAAGTTTTTTCCTTTTAGCACTTTAAATATATCGTGCCATTCTCTTCTAGCCTGTAAGGTTTCTGCTGAGAAGTCAGCTGATAGCCTTATGGGCTTTCCTTTGTATGTAACTTGACACTCTCTTGCGGCTTTTAGGATTCTCTCTTTATTTTTAATTCTGGACATTTTGACTATGATGTGTCTTGGTGTGGGCCTCTTTGGGTTTATCTTGTTTGGGGCTCTCTGTGCTTCCTGTACCTGGATGTCTGTTTCCTTCCTTAGGTTAGGGAAGTTTTCATCTATTATTTCTTGAAATAGATTCTCTGCCCCCTTGTCTCACTCTTCTCCTTCCGGGACACCTATAACACAGATGTTAGTGCGCTTGATGTTGTCCCAGAGGTCCCTTAGACTGTCCTCACTCTTTTTAATTCTTTTTTCTTTTACCTTTTCACCTTGGGTAATTTCTTCTAGTCTTTCGTCCGGCTCACAGATCCGTTCTTCTGTATCCTCTACTCTGCTTTTGAGTCCCTCTAATGAATTTTTCATTTCCAGTATTGTATTCTTCATTTCTGATTAGTTCTTTTTTATATCTTCCATTTCTTTGTTGACATTCTCACTGAGTTCATCTATTCTTCTCCCCAGATCAGTGAGCATCCTTAACACTCTTAGTTTGAACTCTCTGTCAGGTAGGTTGCTCATTTCTGTTTCACTTATTTCCTTTTCTGGGGTTTTGTCCTGTTCCCTTACTTGGGATGTATTCCTTTGCCTCCTCATTTTGCCTCTTTCCCTGTGCTTGTGTCTACGTATTAGGTAGTTCAACTATGTCTCCTGCTCTTGGATAGGTGACCTTATATAAGTGATGCCTTAGGAGGCTTCCAGTGTGCTTCCCTCAGTTCTCAATGTTCCAGGGGTGACCCCTATGTGGGCTACGTGTGTCCTTCTGTTGTGGCCTGTTTGCTCTCCTTGTAGGCACCCAGGGAGGCCAAGTTATGCTCCTGGCCAGCTGTTGTAATGCTCAGCTGCTTGTAGTTGTTGTGGGCCCTTCAGTCTCTTTATCTGGTGTGGGGAGCCCCAGCACAGTTGGCTGCAAGTTCTAATACCACATTTGTGTTGCAGTATTTCTTTTAAGTGAGTAGGCCCCCAGCGTGGCAGGTTGTTAGGCTCAGGGCCTTACAATTGCTGTAAGCCTCTAGCCTATTAGGTCTCTTGTCAGCTCTCTGAGGATTGCAGCTGAGTGGGGCTGGCCTCAGGCACAGGAGCACCCAATTGTTTCAGGCTTTGGAAGGTGGGGCAAACCTCTTATGTGGGTCTTCGAGAAGCACAAGTCTTCTGCAGCTGACAAGCCCTGCCGCCCACAGGTCCACACACATAGTCAACACAGTCCTGCCCTGTGTGCGTGCCCCGACCTCCCCAAGTGGACCCAGACTCTCCACGGCGGGAGCCCCACACACTCTGCCACCGCCCCACACTCTCTACCTGCTCCTTGTGCACACCCTGCCCCGCTAAAGTCGGCTCAGTTGCCAGGCTGCCGAGAATCCAGTCACCAATCTATGCTGGCCCACAAGTTGCCTGAGGGCTTGTTGTTGGGTGGGGCCAATCTCTAGGGTGGGCTGCCTGCCCTGGCTTAGCTGGATTAAATTGGTTCTCTAGCGGGTGGGGCAGACCCTGGGCTAGCAGGCTCAGGGAGAACTCCAATGGCGTCTGTGTCAGCATGCCCAGAACAGGCCACAACAATGGCTGCCGCCAATGTCCCAGTTCCTGGAGAGGTCTCACCCCTCACTGAGATGCACTCAGGGCCTATTAGGTGAGTCTCTTTTCACCACAGCACTGTGCACCTTTCTTTCTGGTGATTTTAGGATGCTTTCTGAAATGGGTGAGTTTGCGCGTGGGCCCTTTAAGAGCTGGTTTTAGTTTCTTTGTGAGCCGGGTTTTCTGGGGGTACTCCCCAATGTTTTAGTAGCAGGAAAAGTCAGATATTATGCCGCTGGTCTCGATTGTGCTGGGTCCACAAAATGCCCCCAGCGGGGCGCTCCCCGGCTCAGGGCCCCGTGCCTCCAGGGAGGCTGCGTACCTGTGAGCTGCTCCCGGCGGCCGTGAAGCTGGCGGCTTGTGAAGGCGGCGTTTTTCTCTCCAGAATGGAGTCTCTGCCTCTTCCACCTCAGTTAGGATTGTCCGTTGTTGCAGGAGTTCCTGTTATCCAGTTTTCAGTTCTGTCTCAGGGGTAATTTTTCCACGAGTAGTTGTAAATTGGCTGTGTCCATGGGAGGAGGTGAGTTCCCAGTCTCCTTATCTTGACTCCGCTATCTTGACTCCTAGCTTAGAGTCTTCCTTTCCAATTTAAATTGTTCACTGCTAGTATGTGGGAAGGCCATGGACTTTTGTGTATTAACCTTATGTTTTGAAACCTTGTTATAATTGCTTATTCAAGAATTTTTGTTGTTGCTGATTCTTTGGTATTTTCTACAATAGACAGTTTTATCATCTGTGAAAAGACAGTTTTATTACTTCTTTCCTAATATACATATTTCTTTCTTTTTTTTTTGTCTTACTGCATTGGCTAGGACTTCCAGTTCAATGGGAAGAATAGGAATGGTGAGGGAAGACACCCTTGCCTTATTCCCAGTCTTAGCAGGACACTGTCTGCTTTCTCACCATTAAGTATGATGGTAGCTGTAGGTTTTTTGTTTTCTAATTTTTTTTTATCAAGTTGAGGAAATTTCCCTTTACTCCTAGTGTGCTTAGAGTTTTTGCATGAAAGGATATTGGATTTTTTCAAATGCTTCTCTCTTTATCTGTTGATAAATCATATGATTTTTCTTTTTTAGCCTGTTAATCCAATGTGATGGATTACATTGATTTTCAAATGTTGAACCAGCCTTGCATACCTGGAATAAATCTCACATGGTTGTTCCATATAATTTTTTATACATTGTTGGATTTGATTTGCTAATATTTTGTTGAGGATATTTGCATCTATATTCATGACACTCTTTAAAAAAATATTTAGTGGCTTCCTTAGAGTTTACAATATACAATTTTAACTATAACCTAAGTCCACTTTGAAATAATACTGTGGTATTTTTTACATGTGGTATAGGTATCTTATAATAGAGTATTCCCAGTTGCTCCCTTCTGTTCCTGTGACCTTGCTGTAATCATTTCATATATCCACACGCTTTAATCTCCCAATATATTGGTACTATTATTGCTTTAAACAAACAATTATCTAAGTCAATTATGAATAAAAAAATAAGGTCTTATTTTACCTCTTCATTTCATTATGTACATCCAACTTTTTGATGTCTATTATTTTGCTTCTGCCTGAGGAACTTCTTTTAACATTTCTTGAAGGGCAATTCTGCTGTCAGTAAATTCCTTCAGTTTGTGTTTGTCTGAGAAAGTCTTGGTTTCTTCATTTTTGAAGGATAATTTCACTGGATATGTAAGTCTAGGTTGATGGGTTTTTTTTCTTTCAACACTCTCTTATTGCTTGCATAGTTGCTGATGAGATATCCACTGTAATTGTTATCCTTGTTCCTCTATAAATAAGGTTTTCCCCCCTTGCTTCTTTTAGGATTTTTTGTTTGTCTCTATTTTTCTGTGATTTGAATATGATATGTCCAAGTGACATTTTTTTAAATTTATTTTTTCATTGATGTTTTAATAGTTTTTAACATTGTGAAATTTTGGGTTGTACATTTTTGTTTGTCCATCACCATATATATGTCTTCCTTCACCCCACGTGCCCACCTCCCACCCCCATTGCCCCTGGTAACCACAATACAGTTTTCTCTGTCCATGTGTTGGTTTATATTCCACATATGAGTGAGATCATACAGTGTTTGTCTTTCTCTTTCTGGCTTACTTCACTTAACATAATACCCTCCAGGCCCATCCATGTTGTTGCAAATGGGACGATTTTGTCTTTTTTTATGGCTGAGTAGTATTCCATTGTATATGTATACATTTTCTTGATCCAATCGTCAGTCGACGGACACTTAGGTTGCTTCCACTTCTTGGCTATATGGAATAATGCTGCAATGAACATAGGGGTGCATATGCCTCTTTGGATTGTTGATTTCAGGTTTGTTGGATAGATTCCCAGTAGTGGAATGGATGGATGATAGGGCATCTCTATTTTCAATTCTTTGAGGAATCTCCATACTGTTTTCCATAGAGGCTGCACTAATTTGTATTCCCACCAGCTGTGTATGAGGGTTCCTGTTTTTCCACATCCTCTCCAACATTTGTTGTTTTTTGTCTTGGTGATTATAGCCATTCTAACGAGTGTGAGGTGATATCTTAGTGTTGTTTTGATTTGCATTTCCCTGGTGATTAGTGATGTTCAACATCTTTTCATGTGCCTATTGGCCATCTGTATATCTTCTTTGGAGAAGTGTCTGTTCATTTCCTCAATCCATTTTTTGATCGGATTGTTTGTTTTTTTGTTGTTCAGTTGTGTGAGTTCTTTATATATTATAGAGATCAACCCATTGTCAGATGTATGTTTTGCAAATATTCTCTCCCAGCTGGTGGGTTGTCTGTTCATCTTGATTCTGGTGTCATTTGTCTTGTAGAAGCTCTTTAATCTGATAAAGTCCCACTTGTTTATTTTTTCTTTAGTTTCCCTAGTCTGGGTAGGCATGTCATCTGAAAAGATTCCTTTATGACCAATGTCAAATAGTGTGTTGCCTATATTTTCTTCTATGAGTTTTATAGTTTCAGGTCTCACCTTCAGGTCATTGATCCATTTTGAGGTAATTTTTGTGAATGGCGATAGCAGATGGTCCATTTTCGTTCTTTTGCATGTGGCTGTCCAGTTTTCCCAACACCATTTATTGAAGAGACTTTCTTTTCTCCATTGTATGTTCTTAGCTCCTTTGTGACATTTTTCTTTTATCCTGCTTTGTATTCTTTGAGCTTCTTGATTTGTGGTTTCATGTTAGTCTTTAATTTTGGAAAATTATTAGTCATTATTTCAAATATTTTTTTGCTGACTTCTCTCTTTATTCTCCTTCTGGCATTCCAATTATGTATATGTTATGACTTTGATATTATCTCAGAGCTCTTGGATACTTTTTTCTGTTTTCTTAAAATTATTTTTTCTCTTTACATTTTAATTTGGGAAGTTTCTGTTGACCTATTTTCAAGGTCACTGATTCTTCTCTTGTTCCTGTCAAATCTACTGATGAGCCCATCAAAAGCATTCTTCATATTTGTTACAGTGCTTTTATCTCTGGCATTTTCTTTTGATTCTTTCTTAGAGTTTCCATCTCTCTGCTTACATTACCCATCTGTTCTTGTATTTGTCCACTTTTTCTATTAGGTCCCTTAACACTTTAATAATAGTTATTTTAAATATTCTTTCTGATAATTGTAACATCTAAGCCACATCTGGTTCTAGTTTTAATGATTGCTTTGTTTCTTTAGACTTTGTTTTTCTTGCGTTTTGGCATGCCTTGTACTTTTTTTGAAAATACTGTATCAGATAATAGGAGGGGAGGAAAATGTGTCTTTAATGTGAGGATTTACATTAATCTGGTTAGGAGTTGGGGGGGTATATTTAATGTTTGCTGTAGCTGCAAATGCTAGAGACTTTGGCTTCTCTTATATCCTTATTTTTATCTCCTCTTGACTTTGGGATTCCCTAAGTGTTCCTCTTCAGAGAGATTCTGTGCCTCCAACTCTTTCAGCTGTAATCCACTGTTATTATCCTGGATCTCATTTGATGTGGTGGTAAGGTGTTGGGAGGGGTGTTCTACAATCTTCTTGTTATATCTCAGGTTTTTAATGGGCTTATGGCGCTGTAACCTTCACAAGTGTTTCTTGAGGCATATAGCTTCCCTCCCAACCCATTCCCTACTCCTTAACTCGGCAGCAACTTTCTATTGGTCTTAATAGGAACCAATCTATTTCCTTGAAGATATGATCCCTGTTGACCATTTTTTCCCCCTTAGTTCAGACAAGAGGCTAGAGGGAGCTGAACTGGGAGGAATTCCTCCTAGCTGAAATAAGGCTCTGGTCAAACCTTTTTACCTGGAGAGTAGGCCTTTGTTATAGAAGACATTCCGGGCTTATTACACAAACATTCTCTTCTCCTTCCCCTGCCAGAGCCACAAGGGAATCTTTCTTGGATCTTCACTATGAGAACCTAGTAGGACTCCTGAAGGTAAAGCCCACAAAAATGTGAGGCCCCCCTAAGATTGTAGCATGAAAATTGTCACTCTAAAGTTAGTCCACATTCAGTCTCCAACAACTCATCAAAATTACCATTTAAGTGTTCCTACCAAATTATGGCTCCAGTGGCTTCTTCTTTAGGCGGGCAAGTCTCGGCTCTGTCTCTCTGGATGCGCTTGTTACTCCAGATTTGGGGGTGGCAGTTTGCCTTGAGACCTCAGATCTCTAATGGGTCCAAGGAAAGTAATTGATTTTCAGTTTTCTAGCTTTTTCTGTTGTAGGGAGTGATGACTTCCAAACTCTTTACATGTTAGAGCTGAGACTCGACATCCTGTCATGCCATTTATACTCTGTGTCTTTGGATATATTTTTTGGGTCATCCTAGAATGCAGTTTCTGAATTACCATTTAGAACTCCCCTCAAATAGCATCATCTCAATGAAACCTCCTCTGACTATTTTCCTATATATCCTATACCCCAGAAAGGTTAGTTGTGCTTTCCTGTGGCTCTTAAAATATCCAAAATATTAGAATATTTTTACTATAATACTTATTTTGTACTAATGTATGTGTTTGCATCTTTTATTGTGACCTATGTATTTAATTCATGTCTGTATCCCAAGTGTTTAGGACACATGCCAGTACATAGTACACTCTCAATAAATATTTCTTTAATAGATAAATTCATGATTATGAATTACAAGGCTTAATTTGGTATGCCTCTTCATGGTTACAAAACCAGCCTCTCCATAATTTTTGGTCTAATTAACTGTAACTTAATATGACATGAGGAAGCTTCATTCACCTGGATATCTGTATTCCTTTCAAATAAAACCTTATAGCTATGTTGGATAGCTACTTGAGTTTATAGCAAATATTTAACTTAAGGACAACTGAACTTTATGTTCTTGTTCTTTCTCCCACCTTAGGCAATAGTCAAAAAAGATTGAAAAAATTATAAAATGGAAGGTTGATCATGACACAAGTTGTTTAAGAAAACGTATGGTGAATTTCTTGAAATATGACATCTGCTTGTAATTTACAATGCAAGCTGCTATACATCATATGGTTTTATGTAAAGCTCATTTTTCTTTATTTGTATATATCTCTCCTTGAGTGTAGTGGGGCTTCTTTCTGGAAGGACTGTATTTTATCTCACCTTCTTCCTCTAAAGCACCAAATAGAGTGACAGGTGGATATTAGGCAGTCAGTGAGTCACTTTCAGAAGTGGACATTAATCAATTAGCCTAATGTTCAACATAAACTTTTCTCTTTTCTTGAACAATATCATAAAAGCATTAGTGTAAATGCCATCTAACATTTAAAACTCTATTAGATGTCTTCATGCTGACACTCTGACCTACTAATAACTACCTCTAAATAGAATGTCAGTTGCTGAACCTGTACATCAGGAACATAATCTGGGAACATGGGAGCATGACAGACTTTATTATAAAACACTGCAGATGTATTCCCCATATACATATGTTCTTCTCTATTAAACTTCTCAATTGTTTCGCAAATAAAAACAGTGCTTTTAGTGGATCTGCCAGAAGTTGACGATTTGAATTATTTATGGATGATTTAGATTCTGCGATAATTTAGTGCTTGAATATTTCATGTAATTGACTGTAAATATGAAACTAGAGAGAATTGTTGGGCTGATTTGTCTCATTCTGAAACAAATCTGTGCTTTCAGATTATATAACTTCCCTTAGTAATATCATAGAAATGAATGGGTTGGATTGCTACATACAGTGACCGGAAGCTCAAGTTGGATAATGTTTTAAATTTTTATTGTTTTTTGTGTTTTAATATCTGCCTCTGTTTATCTCAATTCCAGCATCCATCACTCAGAGCTATCTGTCACTCATCTGCTTCCAGCAAGTTAACAAGACTGATCACGTAGGAAAGATTCATCAATAGTAGAGAGAACTTCATTTGAGCAACATTTATGATTGACTGATATTTCAGAAACAAGATGACCTCAATATAAAATCATAGTGTTATAAAATTTTCTAGCAATGAAAGATCAAAACAATATAGAGATAAAATAAAAATACCCTGAAGGGGGAAAAAAGCTTATTTGAAAACAGAAAATCAAAAGACTAATTTAGAAGTCTTCAAATCTCCTGGATTCATCTGATACATTGTGTTAGGCAATAACTATAATAAGAGCATTTATTTCAACTGAATTCAGGTCTACTTCCAGTTGCAGTTCTGGTTGTTTCTTAGTCATGGCTCAGTCTAAGCCCACATCCTCTTTCACTTTTTGGAGCCAGGGCAGGTAGCTGGCTTTTTCTTTCTTTTTTTTTTTCTTTTGATTGATTTAAATATTTTATTTAAAGAAATATTCTGAAGACTATAGTTTATTTATTGGAAAAATATAAAGCATACAAGTTTAAAGATCATTTTGTACTGACATTATAGTAAATAGATTTATCCAAATAACATGATTAGTTTTATAGTACTACTATTGGACTGCATTCTGCACAAATGTGGTTTTACCTTCAAATATGAGCATATTACACAAGCATCAAAAGAGAAAAATGGATAATAAAAAACACAACTTTGATTAGTTTAAATTTTAGTGGACTGCATCTGATTTATTGAAGTGTAAGTTCTGTTATTTACCTCTTCAAGGAAGTGCTTCAGTAGGGTAGGAAAATAAATCAATATAATTTTTTTTTTGTCATAGCTATATAGTTCTTAACCCGGGTTCCAGGGACCTTCAAGGGCCTTATAAACAAATCAGTATTTTAGTACAATTGGCTTATTTTTTTAATCCCATTGTCTAATTTTATATATTTACAAACAGTTTCCTGAGATGGAGTCCATAGACTTCCCTGGGCTGCCAAAGAAGTTCCTTGCACAAAAAATGGTTGTTAGCAAATATTGATGGCAGAATTAAAAATCCTTTTTCGACTGTCATGGAAACAAATAAGACATTAAATTATTTTTTAAATAGAATTGACTAAGCAGTTGTCTAATTTTATCCTGTGGATGCAGTATTATTTTGTATTGCTCTAGCAGAATATTCAAAAATCTCCATCAATAAGAAGCCAGTAGCTTTCAGTCACAAGACCATTAATGGAGTCTCTTCTGGCATTGTAAATTTTTTCTTAAGTGGGTTATTTCTAGTCAGCCTTTTCTGAGACTAGGCATCACACAAATTATGTGTTTTTTCTTTTTTTAATTATTAGTGGACTGGTCATAGACATGTTTGTATTCTATATTTTCATGCCCAGTTCAGAATCATGAACAGATATTGCAGAGACAGTTGTTGATAGAGGAACCTGCTAGATTCAGGCATGAGACACGTTTAACATGGATTTAGGGAATAGAAGTGAATCTGCTTCAGTGCTATTTGTCTCCTATCTATCCATCGTTTCCACACATTTCTTTTAGGTTAAGTCATTTTAGGCGTTTGATAACAGGCAAATCTCTTCTTCCAGGGCTAGCTCATTACTTACCATCATCCTTTAATAATATAACAGTTTATCTGATTTGTCCTTGTGCTGTAGAAAATTGTTTTTCAAATCCTGGGCCATGATCTATTTATAGGTTATGAAATAAATTTAATGAATCATGACTATCATTTCTTTTAGAACAGAATAGACTAGAATAGAACAGAATGGAATAGAACATGTCAATTCCATCATATGAATTAAAGGTAACTATTGTTTTGTGAAAAGTTGTTGTGTGTGTGTGTATATGAGAAGGAGGGGGGGAGAGAGAGAGATAGAAGAGTTATATATATATGTGTTCTACGTTGAAATATAAAAACTTTTGAAAGTGGCAGATAAGTTAGGATGGAACTGAGGAAGAGTAAGAAAATTTGGAAGAAAACAGGTAACTTAGGATATAGGAAAGTTGGGACGTTAGCAGTTAAGGATTGACAAAAAGGGCATTGAGTATTAATAATAATAGTGATAAGTATTATTATTATACCTGATGTTTCTTGAGTGCTTACTATGTTCCAGGCACTGTTATAAGAAATTTCCATGGGTTAACTCAGTTAGTATTCCCAATGATGCTTTAAATTCTGTAGATATTATTACTATTTCCATTTTACTTTTGAGAGAACTGAGGTGTAGATATGCTTAACAACTTGACCAACATTACTCAGCTTAGTGAGTGGCAAACTTAGGATTCAAACGTAGGCTCTCCAACTAGAAAGCTTATGCTCTGCAACATCACAGTTAATTGTTTGCCTTGTTAAATGGAACTGAAACATAAAAGGAAATAAGAATTGCGTGCTTCAAATGTGTTTTTAGAGAGTACTATATACAACACCATCCTCCTCTGAAATAAGTTTCAGGCAGTGGATAGACATACAAGATCAGGGCATTCAATACCTAGCTCATCAAATATTGTAAATGAGTTTTTTTGCAGAAGGCTTTAAAACTGTCTACAGGTGAATGAGCTTGATACAATAGACTTGTAGACTTGTAAAAGAACTATACTGGCTGACCAGAGAGCTATAAATTTAGCTCCTCTCAAGTTGACATGTTGTACAACTGAGATTTCCCGATGTATTGAATTTTAAAATGACAGTAAGATTTAGGGACATTTACTCAAATGCTTTTAACTTTGTTCACAAAGGCTCCAAGCTCGTTAGAAATACAAACAAAACGAAAATCACCCTTTCAAACTTCAGGCAGCTGAAGAAGGCTTCTTTTTTTTTTTTTTTTTTTTTTGTGAGGAGGACCAGCCCTGAGCTAACATCTGATGCCAATCCTCCACTTTTTTCCTTGAGGAAGATGGGCCCTGAGCTAACAACCGTGGCCATCTTCCTCTACTTTATATGGGACGCCGCCACAGCATGGCTTAACAAGCGACGCGTCCGTGCGCGCCCAGGATCTGAACCTGCGAACCCCAGGCTGCCGCAGCGGAGCGCGCACACTTAACCACTTGCGCCACCGGGCCGGCCCCTGAAGAAGGCTTCTGCTGCTGATGCAGCAACCTGAAGTGAAGAGGAAGTGATTAAGTTTAATATTTCCTTAACATATACACTGTACAAATTATGCTTCTATCAACTTTAATGCATATATTCCTCAGGGATCGCTAACAAGCAGCCAAGGCAAGCCAAGATGAAGTGGCCCTCAGGTTTCAGAGCTGATGTCTTCAGCCTCTTGGGAGCTGATCTTGTCCATCTCTTTGACATGTGCTCTCCGCGTATCGGAAAATACTGTTGATCACATCAAAGCGTTCATGAATCCAGTGATTTTTTCCTTCACCAAATGTTCTAGTCTTTTTAGATCTTTGTCAGTGGTGTCACAGCTGAGTGAGCAATTCCTGGCTTCCTGAATTTCCCTTGAGGACTAAACTGTCAACGTCTATGTTTATCATGGAAACCTTAGACTTGAGAAAAATAATCTGATTTTAATTCATGATTTATATGTAAAATGAAGACTCTTTAGATTTTTTTAGTTTTCTAAATTTGTCCTTTTGTGAATTTCATGTAATTTTGCTAGAATGATTGTAAACGCCCCCAGTGAAATTTTCCTTTTGTTTCACTTCCTTCCCTCTGACGTCTCCTCCCTCCTGTTCTTCCTGCTTTTATTCTCTCTCTCCCTCCCTCCCTTCCCCTCTTTCTTCCTTCTTCCCTTCTTTCCTTCTTTCTTTCTTTCCTACGTTCCTTCTCACTCTCTCATTCTCCCTTTTTTTTTTCAGTCTTCCTTTCAACATTTAGGAAATACTACTATGTGCCGACACTATAGGTATAACTAGGGATGCAAATGTCCTTGCCTATGAGGGACTCACATTGACCCCTTGCTATTCATTCTTAATCATGAAATAAGCAGCTTCCTTCATTCACTGCTTTTTCCAACATCTTTTCTGTCCATCTTTTGTCTCCTATCCTCTCCATGTGCTTGGCTCATTTATGTCAAAGTGCTGGGTGTACCTGGTTGGGTTTATCCTGTTTCACATGCCTGGAAATGACAATTAGCTAGAATATGATTTTTTGATTTTGCTTCAGAGGAATGAAAATAGATCTAAATTTAATGGAACAACAATGAAGAAGAGGGGAAGGGGCTTAGAATTCCGTCCTGCAGGGTGATGCTGGGGAGGCAACATTTCTACTGTTTAACCTACTGTGGTCCCTCATTGGCTGCCCAGGTGCTTGAGATCTTAAGTGTCCTAGCAGGAGTAAAAGCTTTGGGTGTATATTTTGAAAAATTTATTGAATACATGTAACTAGTTATGTTGCCCCTTATCACTCTTCACCACAGTCCGTTCTCTATAGTCATTCAAGTCATCTTTTTAATACACAAATCTGAGTATGTTGCCTCCACTATTTAAAACCTGCTTGTGGCATCTGATTGCCTAAATGTAAAATGCAAAAGCTTACTAGCTTTGAATGTTAGGCTACCCACGTTGTGACTCCTGCAACCTCTCCAGCCTTATATCTTCATCATTTCCCCTCTTTTGTCACCACATACACTCTGTTCCAAATATCCCGGAAGGTTCCATGTGATTTCATACTTTATGCCTTTGCCTACCTGTTTTCCCTCTCTGGAATTCCACCTTTCCCCTCCACTGCTCATCCTTCTGAGAAAGCCAATCAATCCCTGAAAATCAAGGCCTGGCATTATCTCCTCTGAAGATCTTCCTTGAATCCCCAATCTAGAATTAATCACTCACTTTTCTGTCCTTCTTCTATATCTTGTATTTATTTTTTATTATTGCCCTTTTCGTGTTGCCATATAATCACTTGTATAGACACTTGTCTTCCCTATTACACTGAGTTCCTGAAGAGTAGAGTTTGTGTTCACTATGTTTACCAGTTGCCTCGTCAAGTACATGAACCATAGTAGGTAACCAATAAATATTTGTAATTTTATAATTAATTGATATGAATTTATATATTCTTACTGTTTGTAGGTTTTTTTTTTTTCTGTAAAACTCTTTATTCTCCAAGGAAACTTAATAACAAGTGTTATATGCTCACATACTACGCTAAGTTACTTGCATTCCTTAGGACCTCAAATTGAACTTTAATATACTCCTCCTTATTGGTAGCCTAATGTTACAATCAGTATTCTGACTTAGCACATTAAGTTAAGTTGAAGTGAAATCTAATTAGATCATTGAGCTAATAGTCTACTCTTCATGGACTATCTACGTCTTTCAGCCATTCTTTATTATTTATCAAGCTAAGAGATTTAAATTAATGAAGAAAAAGTCAGTGGTCAATACACTTCTGAATGTTTTCTATTACTATCTTTGGTAATTTAGAGAGTACTTTTATATGCACAATCTCATTTAATTCTCAGAACTACCTTATGGATAAAATAGGGCAGACTGCACTTATAGAATTTCTAGTTAAGGAAAACATTGCAACATGCCATCTAGTTGAGGCCTGGGGAAGGCTGGCTGGTCACTTAGACAGGCCTCCACATGGTGACATTTGTTGGCTGAGAGAATTCTCTGTATTTTAGGCTTTGGTATTTCAGGCTTTGGTCTCAGAATTCTGATGTTCTGGTAACTGAAGAGGAGGATCAAACTCTCATGGGCAGTCTCACATTTATCAATCTTTCAGATTCTGATGATTGAAACCAGAAAGTTTTTTTTTTAATTTAAAATGAAAATAAAGCATTACTAGGATAGGACACTCATATCCACTGGGTAGTGCATTTTCTTCATGTAGACAAAGCTACATGAGTTTCAAACTTATAATATGGAGGTAGCTTTAAAAGCATTACTGGATCCTGACAAGGAGAGTATAAACACCTGCTTCACCTGTTTCTCCACAGGGGAAGCTGCCGTTAGGACAAGAGAGGTCACATCCCTGAATATTTGCCTGAATGGTCACTCTAATGTTGATTTCTTCTATGCCAATCCTTTTTTTTTTTTTTTTAGTTTAAAGGCTGATTTATTTTTTTATTGACATTCTCTGCATCAGTCAGGGTCCAGCCAGGATATTAAAACCACTCCATGTATTTTAATAGGAGGGAATTTAAAACAGTTAATTGATTTCTGTTAAGTAAGTGATCACAGAATAGAGAACCCAAATGAAGTATCACCAAGAATAGCACCAGGAGGAAGTAGCTACCATTCATCAGGCCAGGAGGATGCTGTTTCCAGAATCTAGAAGCGAGATTCATCCTGTGAGAGCCATAAGCTCAGTTGGGATGAGATTTGGTTGATGGGAGCTGAGTCACAGAGGTTGGGACTGTCTATCAAGGAGCCAAGGAAGAGATGTAGTCACTGTGGAAAGATGCTACAGGAGGCAAAAAGAGAGAGCAGAATAAACACACTGACTTATTCCTTCCTCTCACCTTCTGATCTTCCTTCAGGGCTTTGCAATGGCTGGAACTACTTGGGAGCCAGACAGCAGGGATGGAACTGAGGACAAAATAGCATTGGCCAGGAAGTCTTCTTTCTTTAGACATGTTCAAACATTAAATTTCATTAGCAGGCTATTTGTATAATTAACTTTATTTAGGATTCTGCATTCTTTGCAAGTTTGATAAGACTAATATACCTATCACATTTTAGGGCTTCTATCAAAGAAAATTTAAAGGCAATATACATGAGATTATGGGACTTACAATACCGTTTTCTTCCCTAGGAATGCATGTTCCCCAGACCTGGAGGAAGTACTTCCCTTTTTTTTTGGCTGAGTCTGTGCATAAGTTTAAATCCTAGAAAGGATCATGCTTCTGGAATTTACATCCTGTTTGTGATAATCGATTCTGATGTCTTTATTAAAATTCTAAGAAGGGATCAAAGGGATATTAGTGGGAGGGCTCTGCAGCAATTGTTATCTATCCAGCCAGTTCTGGTCAACCTCCCTGGCAGAGAGAAGTGGTCTAGCTATGTGCATGATAGCTTCAATTCTCATGGATTAGAGATGTGCATTGAAGTTAATTTTTTAACAGGGCTACTGAATTCAAGGATGGAGTAGGGAGCTACCTAAACATTAAGATTTCAGGGGAATCAAAAAGATCCCCAAAGCCCTAACAATGAGCACTGTCCTATTGCTGATATTGACCTTAAAAATAAAACAGCCAGTTATTTTACCAGCAAAATGAGTTTATTGGGTAATAGCCAAAGAATTGCAATTTGGGATGTGCATGCTATGGCGGACCATAGGTAAATCCAACAAACAAGGGAGGGGAACATTGTTTTGTAGAGAAAAAGGAGGAAATTGGGAGGCATTATTTTGAACAAAAGTCCATTGGAGAAAAGCAAGAGTTCGGGGTGGTGATGGTTTCTCATTGGCTGAGTTGCTGGGGTAGTCGATTTCTGTTTGGGATGCAATGTACATTTCTTCCTGTAATTAACAATTCTTTCCTGTTGACTACTTCTTTTGGGGTCTGTAATTTACTATCTTTCCTGTAATTGACCTCCAGTGGTACTACCTGGGAGCTCCCCCTTCTGGCCTCCTGACTCCATTTTAAATGAGGTTTACCTTTATTAATTTCACACTGATAACCTTAGTTGACATTTATTTCTTTGACAATATTTTCTTCACTGATAGAATGAAAAGCATATAGTATTATAGTCAGGATTTTCTAATATTCTTTAGTGAGAAGGCAAAAAGATAGCTCATTTATATCATATTTTCAAGAAAAAAATCAGTGTGCCTCTTCTGACACTTTATTATTATACTTTGTGGAAAGAGGGATAAAATATTTAAAATTAGGAATATTCATAATATTCTAGATGTATGTAATCACTTTGCTTGTAAGAGAAGGGCAAAAAGACTTTAAAGATTGCATACTTGAGATCATGGGTAGGGGAAGGTAAGCAACACAACCTTAGAACAAGAGAAAAG
This sequence comes from Ceratotherium simum simum, assembly GCF_057802395.1. Classification (NCBI taxonomy): domain Eukaryota; kingdom Metazoa; phylum Chordata; class Mammalia; order Perissodactyla; family Rhinocerotidae; genus Ceratotherium; species Ceratotherium simum. The sequence goes on along the minus strand of NC_141910.1, from coordinate 27,835,816 downwards.
TGTGGTCCACAGATTGGCTGCTGTTTGTTATAGGCCCTCTGCAAGATAGAGAGCTTTCATCAAAATGTGAATGTACTAGGTCACTTACCACACTGTTTAGTTCAGCTGATATTTTGCATGTAGCAAGACTTTCTCTATGAAGGAAGCAACACGAGACTTTCAGTTTAGTGCAAGCTCTTAGCTCATGGCGGACATCCCTTCAAGTAGCATCACCTCAAGCAATTGGAGCGAGTCAGGAAAAAGCAATATCTCGGGAGCGAGGGGAAAGCACAACGCATTCCACTTTCAGTGAGCTCTAATTGAATGGGTTTCTTTATTCAGATTGTTAAAACTAGCATCCCTAACCTTTGTTTATTGGTTCTGTTCTGTCCTTCAGCTATGGGACTTCCCTAAGTCTTCTCCCCACCCCAGCCTAAAATCCTCAATTCCTATAACAACTCTCCATAATGTGTGGTTTTTAGACATTTCATCATCATCTTCATGATCATTAGAATGTATCACATTTTATCAAGGTTGAACTCAAAATGATGAACTCTTGCCTGTTCTAGATACATACCAACCAGAGCAGAGAATATGGGAACTATTTTGTCCTGGACACTGTGCCTCTACACCACAGCCCATGATTTCATGTTTGTTGGTAGTTATGCCTCAGTTCTTAATGACATTAAGTGTATAGTTAACTGAAACTCCATGTCTTTACATTTTTTTCACATGAAATGGAGTTAACTTAGATCTCCATCATCGGATGCTTGTGAAGCTGATTTTTTTAAACTTAAGTGCCTAATGTTTTATCCATCATTACTGATACCAGCTTAGTTTGATCTGTCCTTCTATCTTTTATCAGTGATAATAAGGTGCTGGTGCAGAGAGTAAATTGTCTGCTTCAAGGTGCTATCAAGGCATTTAAACAGAGCATGTGGAATTATGTTACAAATACTTTATCTACTCATTCAATGCTATAATGGGATTTATATAATTGAAAACTCTTTCTGGGAGTAAAATCTTCTAATTTTTCCTTTAAAAATCAACTGCATATGTGATCATTTATTCATTTACCCTTGTTAATAAATGTCACCAAAATGTGGAAATTATTGTTTGCAAAAGAAGTTTCTACATATTTTTGGAAAAACTTATTTAGCTTTACTAAAATCTCAATTTTCAATTATGTAAAATAGAAATTATAATATCTGCTTTACAGGGATTTTTTTTTTGTGTGTGAGGAAGATTGGCCCTGAGCTAACATCTGCTAATCCTCCCCCCCCACCTTTTTTTTTTTTGCTGAGAAAGACTGGCCCTGGGCTAACATCCATGCCCATCTTCCTCTACTTTATATGGGACGCCGCCACAGCATGGCTCAACAAGTGGTTGCTCAGCGCACACCCGGGATTCGAGCTGGCAAACCCCGGGCCGCCCCAGCAGAGCGCCCGCACTTAACCGCTTGCGCCACTGGGCCGGCCCCTTAACAGGGATGTTTTGAAGATAAAATAATCTATGGTTAATAGTAATTTCAGTCCACAATTTTCTGTATGCAATAAATATTTCCTGTAATTAAGTTCAACTTGAAATCTGAGTCATCATCCATTGTGCTAGTGAGAAAGACAGCATTAGTCATTCTTAAGGTTTGTATAACTCAAAGAAGCAGTGGGATTTTAGCATAAATTTGAAGGATGCCGGGCTCTACTTGGAGCAGTTGGGTGGATGTGGGAGTGGCAGTTTAGGCAATTCAAGAGGAGGGGAGAGCGGATGTAGAATGTGTTAGGCAGGAGAGGCCAAGTAGGGTTTGATGATTAGAAATTATTCTAGTGCTTGAAATATCAACTGTGCATTGGAAGAAATAAAGGAGAAAAGTAAGACGCGAGTTGAATTACTTTCACAACTATATACCCAGACCATGCAAACCCTGAAGTGCTAGGTTGAGTAGGTAGGTTCTAGTCCCTCTGCAATTAAATGCTTTGGAGCCATTAACTTCTTTTGACGAAGAAAGTGACATAGTTACCTCCATATTTGAATGGGACAAAAAGATAACTGAAATAGTGTGGGCGTGTTTGGAAGGGAAGTGCTTGATGATAGGAAGCCCTGTTAGGACACATTGCAGTGGTCCAGGCAAGTGATACAGAAGGCCCAGACTAGAGAAGTGGTGGAGAGAGCATGAAGGAGGCAATCCTGAAGGGAACATGACTTGGAGTTCTTTCTGACAGTAAAGCATTCTGGATAGAAACACTCGTCTTCATCATGAGACTCTATTCCTTCTTCCACTTCAGTCAATTATTCACTAGATAGCCTTGTGGCTACCCTAGGAGTCAGAGGCATGCATTTCCTACCTCCTACCAATCCTCGTCTCTAGCCTGGATCAGTAATTTGTTTCTTAGTGAATGTAGCTATTAGGGGAAATTGACTTATAATCAGTGTGTAGTGGGAATTAGGAAAATCAGTTCAACTTAGAATAAAGGTAAAGATGTATTTGTAACATACAAGTTCTTTTTATGATCATTTTGTGCCTTTATAATTTAACAATCAGTAGCTAGATAAGGTTAAATAAGTATAAATGGCATTTATATTTGTTATAGTTGAAGGGAACTAAATAATATGATTGATTCTTATTAAGCTCTGAGACAAATAGAATATAGGTAAACTAAATAAGTGTGTGGATTATGTCTTCTGGCTACTAGTATTAAAATTGATATAAATCACAAGAATATAAATACAATATGCCATTAATTGTTGTTTATAGATTTTTCATCATATCTAAAAATTAAAAAAGAATAGGTCCTTTCGTGTGTAATGTGCTTTGTAGCTTACAAATCACACACTTGGATATTTTCATTTGATCCTCAGAACATTTCTTCCAGGAAGGCATTTATTATTTTCCCAAACAGAGACTCTGAAGAAGTTGAATGAATTTCACAACTATTTACTAAACTGGCAAGTAACAAGTAAGAACTTGACACCGTGTTTCTTATTTCCTGTGGGATGTTTGCACACCATGCCATTCTACCTAAGTTATTATATTAGTCAGGATAGACTAAATTTCAGTGATTCAGAACAAACAATTATCTATCTATCTATCTATCTATCTATCTATCTATCTATCTATCTATCTAATCTATCTCACACTTGTCCATCGAGTACTGGCTGGGGGCTCTGCTTTGTGCTTTCTTCAATCCAGAGCACCAAGCCAACAGAGAAGCCCCAATCTAGTTCTTGGCTGGTCATCATGACAGAGGGAATGACAACACAATAAATCCCACAGAGATTTTGAAATCTTCTGTCTTGAGTGACACAATACTAATGTCTCCATGCTGTTGGTCAAAGTAAATTGCCCAATTGCACCTAGCTTCAGGTGAGCAGGAATGTATATCCTATGTGTCCAGAAAGAGAGAGAACTGGAATCTTTGTAAACTAGAGTCTTGGTAAACTTCCTAATTACTACCATAGTTGTTAACAGTCAAAGTTGAAAAATTAATAAAAATTTAGGAAAACTATATATATATGTATTTTTTTGGGGGTGGGGAGGAAGATTAGCCTTGAGCTAACATCCATTGCCAATCGTCCTCTTTTTGCTGAGGAAGATTGGCCCTGGGCTAACATCCATGCCCATCTTCCTCTACTCCATATGGGACACTGCCGCAGCATGGCTTGACAAGAGGTGCGTGGGTCCGCGCCCAGGATCTGAATCTGCGAACCCCAGACTGCCGAAGTGGAGCATGCGAACTTAACTGCCAGGCCACCAGGCCAGCCCCTATATTTTTTGTTTTAAAGAAAACAGTATGTTTGCCTTTTACCCAAACCTTACCTATGGAATGTTTGCTTTGTATTTTTTTAATGAGCACAGTTTCTTGGCAACTCAGCACAGGAGTTCTCAAAGTGAGAACTATGTAAAACTGAACCTTTGAGATGCTCTGTGATCGAAAGTTGTATAAGTTTTGAAGCTCTACATACCATCACTTTCTTGGATAATCACAGTGTACATTAGCATTTGAAGCCCAAGAAATCCTGATGAAGTCCAAACTTATTTGAAGACACCGCTCCTTGTGTGTGTGTGTCGCATCCACTAGCATCCTGACAACACAGGGTTCCTTGGGAAATGCTGCCCTGAATCCTTCTTCAATGTCTCCCTTTTCCGCAGTCCCCACATTCAGTCTTCCAGAAAGTCCATTCAGAATGATATTTTCCTGAGTTTTAGGCAGCAAAGGTTGTGAGAAGCTTATTGTAATAACCATGCTGACTGTGTGCTATAGTAAGTGACCTAACCTTCAAAACCCCCAGATTCTTTGGTTGTAAAATTGGTTTAATATTTGCTGTGAGAATGAAACAGCATATGTAAAGTACCTTGTCCAGTAGGCAGTTAGTTTTGATCTTCCTTTCTGCTCTTCCTTTCTTTTTCCACTTACATGTGGGGAAAATAAAGGAATGGAAATGATTTGCCATTGGTTTTTCTTATTTACTTAACTAAAATATTTTGTGTATGTGTTTCATAAAGTTAGCCAGCAAAACAGTGGTAGAATAAACTACCACACACTTTAATTGTGCTAACTTCTAGGGAAGATTAGAAGCAGAGAGCACTGAGCCAACAGAATGTGGAAGTCATAATTTCAGGAGTTAGCATGTGTCAAAGAGAGGGAAAGCTAAAGGGCTTTTGTCAGCAGGGCTGACTGCCACTTTCTATAATGAAGGCACATTTCCAAAATGTACCTTGAACAGTTCCCCAGAGCAGGCAATCAGAAATATCCCATTTTAACATTCTGTTTAGATTTGCTCTACTCTGGTCTATCTTTCTTGGTAACAAGAAGAGAGAACTATTTGTCAGGGTAAGGATTGCTTGTTAAAACTCATTTTTAAGTGGATTTACCTTTGGGTCATATATAATGAAGAAGATGCTCTTTATGGGTCTTTGGGAAAGTTGAGCTAGATAACAATCATAATAGACAAAGGCAGCCACCTCCATGGATGTAATGAAGCAAAATCACAATAATAAAAATAAGATAATGAAAATGTTAGAAAGTAAAAGCTTTTCTACTGTACAACTTCCCCAGGGGGGTGGGGGCAGGAGCTGCAAAACTATCTTATTCAGGAATCAACTGTATATTTCTAGATCTGGCCCAGAAGCCGTTTATTCTGAGATGTAAGAAATGATGCCTCTTTTTTCTTTATGCCATACCTGGGCCATAGAGTCCATGTAGAAGGAGACTGGGAGTGAAACCCATTTAAGGACCGGGTTACAAATCAATCATCTGCAAAACTGACCAGGAAGTTCAGACCTCGTGCTCTCTTGTTCAAGTTAAATAATCTGTAAAACTTCCTCACTTTTAAATGGGATGATGTGAAAGTGTGGCGTGTGGGGGATTGGGAAGAATAATTGTTTTTTTAGAAGCATCCTACTCTGGTGTTCTGCAGCCCAGTCCATGTGGGCCCTTTGTACTTTGACTTTTTGATTCTGTCCTTAAGTTATCCTTAGCAGTGGACTGCTATTTGTTTCTTTACACAAGAAAGTTTTCCTCCGGCTGTCATGTCCCCTGAAAGCAGACATCTTCATCAGTTTTACTGAGTCCAGGAGTGATTTTCTAATGCTAATTTTAGGCCTGTCCCTTGGAGCTGAAGGTTCATAGAGCCAAATATAGAGTAGACATTATTTCCACTCTGTAAATTGATGAAGAGCACATCATAATAGCTGCAAATGACTAGAAAATGTGAACCTCTCCTCAACAGAAAAGGCTCTGAAACTAGCATAGAAAGCACAGACTAAGAGATTTAGTTGCTAACTTGGTGACCTACAAATAATTTTCCATTCCTTTATTGTTTCCTTCATTTTCCCACTCATCAGATGTTTGCTAAGGTCTCCTATGTGATCTTTTGTGTAATATACAGATGAGTTTATTTCAAAAACCACACATTGCAGAGCCAGGCAGTCCTGGATCCTAAACTTAACTCATCTTTTTTTTGTTTTTTTGGCTCTGGCAGGTTATTTACCACTCTATGCCTTAGTTTTTCCATGTATAAAAGGAAGAAATAAGTATTGTCGCACACGTTTCTTAGTGGATTAAGTGATATGATTAAAATCATCTAGCAAACAGTGGTATTATACAACACAAGCTAATCCCCTTTGCTTTTTGATCTGGCTTTCCTTATGATTCTAGAAATGATGCAGATATGATGATATGGTTTCTATCCTTCAGGAACTGAAACGGATGCTAGTCAAAAAATATGGAAAGCCTTTCAAATAGATTAGACCAGAGGCACTTAGTACAGGGACACATGGATTACAACACATCCATGAGGGGAGTAAACATGTCTGTCTTTTATATAGTTTTGGAGTTACCAAGGCTTGTCATGATTCCTGGCACTTAGTGCTTTGTCATAAATATTGAATGGATGAATATGCCTGAAAGAAGTATAGATCAAGCAGCAGGTCATTTCCGAGCTTTGTGTGCAGAAATATTATTAGAGAATGATTTTGGGATTAACATGCATAGGGGAAGGGAATGAAGCAGGATTGGGCAGAGAGAGATGGGCTGTGATACATTCATGACAAAAGATTCAACCTAATCCGCTGGGAGCTCACAAGCTAGGATAGGTTTTCAGGCTTCTCCTGAGCACCCACACATTGACCAGACATGCAGGCTACCCTTGGGAAGTGGATATAACCATTAGCTGAAGGAAATTCCTGGATAGGGCTGACAACTGGGGGCTATCAGAGTGCAGAATTCTCAGCAGTAAGGGAAATAGGCCTTTATTACTGAAGGGAGGGTCTGTGAGTGCAGTACAGTGTCCACTACAGTCCACTCTTGTTCTGGCAAGATCTACTTCTTCGTATATATTTGGGAACAGCTAGTACAGGATATTGGTGCACCTTTTCTCCTGTGGAAACATAATAGGAAGGAAAGTGAGATAACTACAAACTCTGCTGCTACAGCTTTTCTTGAGATCACAAATAATATTCATCATCTCCTTCCTCTGTTATCTGTTCAGTCTTCTCCTCAGCCTCAGCTAGAACTTCTGCTGGTCTCAATGGCATACCTGCTGATGTGACCCAGCATCTCGTTGCTGAGGGGTCTGTGCTTCTGGTAACCAAGCCCGTCTCAGGCTGTGGCTACTCTACTTGTCTATTTAACATCAAAATTGGACAAGTAATTACTTAGAGAGTCCTAGGTGGATGGCCTGAGTGCCAAATATGTTCTTCCCTTCCACCATTACATAACAACAGCCTTATCTGCTCCTGATGATCGGGGTCAATAAACTCTGCCAAGATAGTGACTCTTCTTGCCTGCTGGTCCTTTGGTATAATATGGATCCTGAAGTGCCTGGGTAGCAGCCATATCTTAAAATTTAACACTAGCTCTAAACCATCCATGAATAGATTTGTAGAGAAGGGAAGCACAAATTTCCCAAGTGGGCCAATTTATTGTTCGTGGACCTGTGTATTCTACTTACTGGGGACATGCACCCTATGATGGCCACAATTTAGAGAACATAATGAACCTTAGAGGATAATATGACAACTTCACAGAGTTGATCTTTGGACTGGCGTCTCAGCTGTGCCTTCAACAGGCCATTCTATCGCTGTCAGGGCAGCAGCTTCTGGTTGGTAAGATTTGTAACGGAGTCTCACAGTGATATGGCCACTGCTACTTCCTCTGCTGTAAAGTGTGTTCTTTGGTCTGATACGATTTTTCATGGGATTCTGTATCCATGGGTCATATACCTTGTAAGCGCTTTGATAGTGGTATAGGTGGAAGATCTGCTGGTAGCAAAAGCGAATTCCTATATGGAATATGTGTCTATTCCAGCCAAATGAATCACTGTCTCCTTAAGGATGAAGAAGTTCAGTGTGGTTAACTTGCTCTCAAGTGGATGGTTGATATCCTTGAGGAATGGTGCTGTATCAGGGACTCATTGTTCCATTATGGTCACCACCATGATACCACATGGCACACTTTGTCTGAGCCCATATGGATGCTCAGTTTCTCTAACTGACTTGCTTCTGTGCCTAGGAATAAGAAGCAGAGGGATAGTTTCCAAATCTGGAAACATTGCTTCTTAAATTTCCAGTTCCCATGGGTACCTTAGTCTTCAAATTTGTAAGAAACAGATATGTTGACAAATAATCACTCTTCTCTCACTTTCCCAGTCTAGCAAAATTTTCTCTACTCTCTCTTGCTTCTTTCTAGAACTAATTTTCTTTTATCCCTTCTTTTTGGAGATATCCAGAATAATCCCCTCAATGAGTTTATGCCTAGACAAATAAAGGAAGAACTCTTGACTTCAAACTGCTTCTGATTTTAACCTGGAAAAAAGAAGTTTCAGAGGCAAGGAAATACCAAGAGCCTGCCTACCTTATTGGAGAGGGGTGAAGGAAAAATACAGCAAACAAAATGCAAGTTAATGCATCAAAAATTATCAAGCTAAAGTGGTCCAGTGCTATGAATCCAACAGATCGGAGAGATTGAGGGAGAATCGTTTAGTGGGATGAGGCGACAGAATGGTCATGTATCAGCACAATCAGAATGAGAGAATTATAGGGGCCAAAAGGACCCTGAAGATTACCTAATCCAACTCTTTCCTTTTACACAAGGGGACTCTGAGGCTCAGAGCTGGAACCAAAGTCCAGGGCTTTTGACTGCCAGCCTAATCTCCATTTCTAACTCTTATTTTCACGTCTTGGATGGCTACTTTTTCTTGTCTAAACCTTGGTAAAAAAAAGATGTACTGAGTTCTTGGTAGGTTGACTGTGAAATCCATGCTGCAACCAATTTAAGATTTAGATATTTTTTCATGCATGCACGTTACCATCAGACCACAAGGAACTGTGAGATATGATCTGCAATCATAAATCAAGCTAGAAATATTGAACAAAGGCAGTTTGTGTATTGAAAAATGAATGTATTTGTGGTGCTATGTACTGACAAAAATCTCTTTTTCCCTCCCCTTTCCCTGCTGAAGCTGAAGGCTGCTAAATAATAAAAAGTAACACTTTGAAGCCAGCAATGCTTCCCAAACTTGATAAGAATATTCAATTCCTTTATCACCAGACTGGACTTGAAGGAAAGTATAATTCAGACATAAAGAGACCAGACTAATGGTTCCAGGGCTCTTTCTGTTTCCACCCTACCTGCCAGGATTTTTGGCATGGCATCAAACAGCCCTGCATACCCCAGCCCAGATGCCTGTCGAGGGAATGGATGTTTTAAAGAGGTTGCCTTCTGTTCTAATTAGCTAACTGATAATTAAGAATATCTGGCAATGCCTTCTTCATTCTACATTACAATTACAGTGAATATATGAACATGCAAGGATAGGTGTATGTAGTAAACATTTGTATTTTTTTGTCCACCCAGATTCCACTCCTGCTTCTTCTAATATTTAGAACTGTAATTCCCTTTGGGGAAACTATATCTTCCACATTACGTGTAGTCTGGGTATTACTCTCCATTGATGTTTTCTGTACAATTGTAGTAAAACGATCAATGTATAACTCAGTCTCAACCAAAGAAACTCCAGAATTTTAATCTTCAATGGCATGACACAGGATGAAAAAATGAATGGAGTTGATTCATATAAGAAGATGACTCATTCTAGCACAGTACTATTCAATAGATATTTCTGCAATCATGGAAATATTATATGTCTGTGCTATCTAATGTAATAGCCACTAGCTACATGAGATTACTGAGCACTTGAAGTGTGGATAGTGTAACTGAATGACTGAATTTTTAGTTTTATGTAATTTTAGTTAATTAAAATTTAAATAGCCACATTTTTGTAGTAGCTCCTATATTGGACAGTACAGCTCTAGCAGAGCTCCCTGAAGAAATCATAGACTGGCACACACTATCTGGATTCCCAGGACTGCCCTGGTTCTTTCTGTTTTTAAACCTGATTCTTTAGCTATTTCTTTGATTCCATGAGATACCCCAATCCAGATTGTTATAATAATTTCCATCTTTTCCAACTAGCTAGAATCAATTTTGTTTGCTTGCAACCAAAGAACTCTAAGTGAAGAGCTTGAGTGGGAAAACTCACCTATTTATTGACATATCAATAACAAGGAAGTATCTATATGTGTCAAGGACTGAGCTAGTGTTTGGGGATAAAAAGGAGCTGAGAATTACCTTTTAATAGCTGAGTCTAATGAAGAAGATATAAATATAAATGATAATAATGTAATGAGAGAAATCAGGTTTTTACAAAGAATTTTGGGGTCCCTGTGGATGTTTTATTAATATAGTGCAGTGGGTTGAATAGTGGTCCCCAAAAAAGATAAGTCCAACCAGAACCTGTGAACATGATATTATGTAGAAATAGGATCTTTACAGATATATTTAAGGATTTTGAGGTGAGATTATCCTGGATTTAGGGTGGACCCTAAATCCAATGACAAGTGTCCTTATAAAAAACACCCAGAGGAGAGACATATGGAAATGAGGGGAAAGCATTTAACGATGGAGGAAGAGATTAGAGTTATTTGCTACCACAAGCCAAGGAATGCTTGGAGCCACCAGAAGCTGTAAGAGGCAAGAATGGATTCTCCCCTAGAATCTTCAGAGGGATCATGGCCTTGCCAACACTTTGCTTTCAGACTTCTGTCCTCCAGAATTGTGAAATAATATATTTGGGTTGTTTTAAGCCATAAGGTTTATGGTAATTTGTTATGACAGCCCTAGGAAACTAATTATATATAGTAAGATGTTGTATTCCAGTTCTAATATCAGAATCCTGCCTTAAACCCAGCCTTCTGGGTTGTCACTTGGATATCCAACCTAGATTTCAGGGATGCTAGACCCTCTTCATTCTACTTCCAACTGTTAAGTAGGGTTCTCCTGCAACAGATGGAATGTATCCATTTTATCTTTGAGTATTTTCCATTCAACCGTATGTTCCAGGAGGGAAGGGATATTTGCTTATTTGGTCCCCACAACATTTCCAGCACCCAGAGGAGTCCATAGCACACATTAAGTTTTAAATAAATATTTAGTTTAATTAATTAAGATTCTTGCTGCTGGGTTCTTCCCCTGGACTTTGCCAAACTTCTCTTACTCCTGCCACATTCACTTTCAATATTAGTGCTAATTTTGGTAATGTTAGAGTTCTCCATTCTTCCTGGGTGAATCACATTTAGATGCAGATTACCACTTACCTAGGAGGAACGCAACTATGGAATTGACTTGGTCACCCCTACCCCAATCCCAAATGGTCCCTAGGCATAATCTCAGATTTAAGTTATATCATGCTTTATCCATCATGCCACAAAATTTATACATTAAATTCCCAGCACTTTATTCTAAGAAGAAATCTTCAGCTTCTCATCAGATTTTCTTGACTCTTTTCCAACACATACTTTTAGAAATTTTATCTTTTTTTTTCAGCTCATGAGGCATTTAAGTAACTAGTTGCAGTGACTCATACAGGTGACACAATGACAAATAACATCTAAATATTGAGAGAAAAGGCAATTATAAAATAAATACCAAAAAAAAGCAATATACAACAGACAGGAGCCATTTAATGACGGGGCTAATCATTTTACACCCCTTAACAATATACAGTGCTAAAATGGTGCTCATTATAATGACTCAATCATACAAAAAGGCTTAGGTTATGTTCAGCATATTATATTTAAGACACTAGAGAGGTAGAGAATATATATTTTTAAGAATGTCACAAACTCATTAGTTAAAAAAAAAAAAAGCTCTTGAAATGGCACTTACTTATGTGAATAATTTCTTTAAGTGTTCCTGCTGAGAAAGACTGGGAAGCTCCAAGAGCTCCAGGAACAACAGCAGACCTGCTGGGTGTTAAGACTGAAGGTTCTGAAGACAAAGAAATCAGGTTATCATGTCAAAATGGAATATATACTATGATTTGAAACTCAAGTAGGAGGTCACCGAAGGTACACAGGGCATTGTTTCCAACCTGATAGGTTCATGAGTCTCTCTCTCTCTCTCTCCCCGCTCTCTCATACACACATACACACACACACACACAAGAAACATTCAGGACCTCATCTTTGGGGTGTGGAGGCCCTGAAGCAATCTGGTGTATATCCTTTATCTCAGCACAAAGACAGCCATTCTAAGGTTGAATTATGAAATCATCCGTTCTTGGTTTCCTTTTGGCTTCCATTGAAACTTCAGGAACCATGCTGCCTTCTTTTCTCTCTCAGGGTCATTCTCCGTTGGGCTCCAGTATTATTTATAGTCATTCTTTCAAATACTACAATCTCTCCAACCCCAATCTACAAATGAAAGCTCTGATAGTATTAATCTAAATTTACCTGAAACATATTTAGTATCTACCCCATGATGTAACACCTCCAGTATTATTTACCTCTAATCATAGATTTTTCCCATTAAAGGAACCTCATGAAATAAAGGAAGAATGTGAACTTTTGAAAGAGTTGAGAGATTTAAGTGTTAAGGAATTTCATACCATCTAACTGGCTGATAAGCAAGCAGCAGCTTTGGGGTTAAAATTGAGGCTTTTTGGAGAGAGTGATGTCAGCATCACAGTGGAGTGAGCTGTTCTCTTAGTCTCTCCCTTCTAAGATACAATGAAAAGGACATTCAGTAACCAACAGAGGACACCCACACAGCACAATGGGATGTCTGAGAGATCCACACAGCCATACATCTGAAGGTGGGAGGACTGGATCTCTGGGAAGCAGTAGAAAGAGGTAAACAGATCTCCTCCCCCTCCCAAGCAGAAGTGATTTAGGGTGTGGGACCTCATGCAGCAGCTGACATGTGACTCTGAGAGGAGACAGGGGAATAGGCAGGCCTCCATGAGAATGCTTTTGCTCTCAGTTTCTTCCCAGCCTGTAGGAATGCTCCACACTGAGGTGGCTCAGACACCGCAAAAGTGCTCCTACCAAGCCAAGCAGCCCAGATGGGCCACCAGTGAGAGGAGAGCGAGATTGCACACATGAAAGAAAGTGCCCCTGCCCCTCTCCTGCCTGGCACACCAGCTCGGCTAGGTAGGCCAGGGCAGCAGATCTGTGCCAGAGCACCTGTGCCTGTGTGTGGAGCAGCAGCCAACAGGCAAATGCATATAGGCCCTGTTGGCACAGCTTCCCATGGATGGGCGCAACTACCCTCAGACACGGCAGGTTCAGAAAACACAGCTGCTACACCCCCCAGTGGTGGCGGGTGGAATCTGTGACCAGATACTACCACTATTTGCCAGCAAAGTTCTGCCCCATCAAACACCACGAAGAAATACATCAATACTCCAGAGCAGAATAAAAATGACAAGTCTCAAGAAACCAATCCTGAAGTCACACAAATTTACAATCTAAATGACAGAGAATTCAAAATAGTTATCATAAAGAAACGAGTTACAAGAAAACACAGAAATACAGTTCAGTGAACTCAGGAATAAAATTAATGAGCAGAAGGAATTCTTCACAAAAGAGACTGAAACTCTAAAAAAACCAAACAGAAATGCTGGAGATGAAGAACACAATGAATGAAATAAAAAAACAATCTAGAATCCTTAAAAAACAGAACTGACATTACAGAGGACAGAACTAGTAATTTAGAGAACAGAAATATAGAAATGCTTCAGGAGGAGGAGGAGACAGAACTAAGGCTAAAAAGAAATGAAGAAATTCTCTGAGAAATATCTGACTCAATTAGGAATTGCAACATAAGAATTATAAATATTCCAGAAGGAGAAGAGAAAGAGAAAGGAGCAGAGATCTTGTTCAAAGAAATAAGAGCTGAGAATTTCCCAAATCTGGGGAAGGAGCTGGAATTACATGTAAATGAAGTCAATAGAACTCCTAATTACATCAATGTAAAAAGACCATCTCCAAGGCATATATTAATGAAACTGGCAAAAGTCAATGAGAAAGAAAAAATCCTAAGGGCAGCAAGGAAGAAGAAAATAACCTACAAAGGAGCCCCTATCAGGCTTTCAGTGGATTTCTCAGCAGAAACCTTACAGGCTAGGAGAGAGTGGAATGATATATTCAAAACACTGAAAGACAAAAACTTTCAGCCAAGAATACTCTATTGAGTGAAACTATCCTTCAGATACAATGGAGAAATAAAAACTTCCCTAGATAAACAAAAGCTGAGGGAGTTTATCACCACAAGACCCCCCCCCCAAGAAATTATCAAGGAGGCCCTCATACCTGGAAAAAAAGATTTACAAAGCCTTGAGCAAGGAGATAAATAGACAGACAAAATCAGAAAATTGTGGCTCTCTATCAGAACAGGTTAGCTAAAACTTAAGTATAAAATTAAAGATAAAGGGAAGGAAAGCATCAAAAATAACTATAATCACTTCATTTTATTCACCAACTCACAACACAAAACAGAATGAGTTGTGACAATACCTTAGATGGTGAAGAGGAAAGGGTTGGAAACTGCTTAGGCTAAGGAGATAAGAGGTTATCAAAAAATGGACTATCTCATCCATGAGATCTTGTATACAAACCTCATGGTAACCACTAAACAAAAAATCAGAACAGAGACACAAATGATAAATAAAGAGAAAACCATCATAGAAAATCACTAAACTGAAATGGCATTTGGAAATACAGAGGATGAGAAACAAGGGAAATATAGAAAAAACAGAAAACAGTAGATAAAATGGCAGTATTAAGCCCTCATATATCAATAATCACTCTAAATGTAAATGGATTGAAGTCTCCAATCAAAAAAAACAGAATGGCTTAAATGGATTAAAAAACAAGACTCAAAAATATGCTGCCTCCAGGAAACACATCTCAGCTCTAAAGACATACACAGGCTCACAGTGAAGGGATAGAAGACAATACTCAAAGCAAATGGCAAGCAAAAGAAAGCAAGTGTTGCTGTACTTATATCAGACAAAGCAGACTTCAAGATAAAAAAAGGTAATGAGAAGCAAAGAGAGGCAGTATATACTGATAAAGGGGACATTCCACCAAGAGGACATAACACTTATGAATATATATGCACCTAACACAGAAGCACCAAAGTATATAAAGCAACTATTAACAGACCTAAAAAGAGAAATTAACAGCAACACAACAATAGTTGGGGACCTCAACACCCCACTTCTATCAACGGATAGATCATCCATACAGAAAGTCAACAAGGAAATAGTAGAATTAAATGAAAAACTAGACCAGATGGACTTAATAGATGTATTAGAACACTCCATCCCAAAACAGCACAGTATGCGTTCTTCTCAAGTTACGTGGAACATTCTCAATGATAGACCATATGTTGGGAAACAAGGCAAGCCTCAATAAATTTAAGATTGAAATCATATCAAGCATCTTTTCCAATCATAATGATATGAAACTTGAAATCAACTACAAGAAAAAAGCTGGGAAAGTCACAAATACATGAAGACTGAACAACATGCTACTGAACAACCAGTGGATCAATGAAGAAATCAAAGGAGAAATCAAAAAATATCTAGAGACAAAAGAAAATGAAAATACATCATACCAACTCTTATGGGATGCAGCAAAAGCAGTCTTAAGAGAGAAATTTGTGGCAATACAAGCCCACCTCAACAAACAAGAAAAATCTCAAGTAATCTTAAACTACATCTAACAGAATTAGAGAAAGAAGAACAAACAAAGCACAAAGTCAGCAGAAGGAGGGAAATAATAAAAACTAGAGAAGAAATAAATAAAATAGAGATGGAAAAAACAGTAGAAAGGATCAATGAAACTAGGAGCTGGTTCTCTGAGAAGATAAACAAAAGTGACAAACTGTTTGCCAGATGTACTAAGAAAAAAAGAGAGAAGGCTCAAATAAATAAAATTAGAAATGAAAGAGGAGAAATTATAATAATACCACAGAAATACAAAGGATTATAAGAGAATACTATGAAAATCTATACCCTAACAAATTGGACAACCTAGAAGAAAGGGATAAATTCTTAGACTCATCAACTCCCCAAACTGAATCAAGAAGAAATAGAGAATCTGAATAGACAAATCACAAGTAAAGACATAGAAACGGTAATCAAAAACCTCCCAAAAAATAAAAGTGCAGGACCAGTTGGCTTCTCTGGAGAATTCTACCAAACATTCAAAGAAGATTTAATACCTATCCTTCTCAAATTATTCCAAAAAGTTGAAGAAGACAGAACACTTCCTAACTCACTCTACAAGGCCAACATTACCCTGATCCCAAAGCCATACAAGGACAACACAAAGAAGGAAAATTACACGCCAATATCACTGATGAACATAGATGCAAATATCATCAACAAAATATTGGCAAACCGAATACAGCAATACATTAAAAGGATCAGACACCATAATCAAGTGCAATTTATCCCTGGGATGCAGGGATGGTCCAACATCGGCAAATAAATCAATGTTATACACCACATTAACAAATTAAGGGGAAAAAAAAACACATGATCATCTCCATAGATGCAGAGACAGAATTTGACAAGATCCAACATCCATTTATGATAAAAAGTCTCAATAAAATGGATATAGAAGGAAAGTACCCCAACATAATAAAGGCCATATATGACAAACCCACACCAACATCATACTTAATGGTAAAAAACTGAAAGCCATCCCTCTGAGAACAGGAGTAAGACAAGATTGCCCACTCTTGCCAGTCTTATTAAACATAGTACTGGAGGTTTTGAACAGAGCAATTAGGCAAGAAAAAGCAATAAATGGTATCTAAATTGGTAAGGAAGAAGTGAAACTCTCGCTGTTTGAAGATGACATGATTCCATATATAGGAAATGCTGAAAAATCCATCAGAAAATTGGTAGAAATAATCAACAACTACAGCAAAGTTGCAGGGTACAAAATCAACTTACAAAAATGAGTTGCATTTCTATACTCTAATAACAAACTAGCAGAAAAAGAACTCAAGAATACAATCCCATTTACAATCACAACAAAAAGAATAAAATACCTAGGAATAAATTTAACCAAGGAGGTGAAAGACCTGTACACTGAAAACTATGAGACATTATTGAAAGAAATTGAAGATGACAAAAAAATGGAAAGATATTCCATGAACTCGGATTGGAAGAATAAACATAGTTAAAATGTTCACGTTATTTAAAGGAATCTACAGATTCAGTGCAATCCCAATCAGAATCCCAATGACGTTCTTCACGGAAATAGAACAAAGAATCCTAAAATTTATATGGAACAACAAAGACCCCAAGTAGCTAAAGCAATCCTGAGAAAAAAGAACAAAGCTGGAGGCATCACATCCCTGACTTCAAAATATACTACAAAGCTATAGTAATCAAAACAGCATGGTACTGGTACAAAAACAGACAAACAGGTCAATGGAACAGAATTAAAAGCCCAGAAATAAAACCACACATCTACAGACAGCTCATCTTTGACAAGGGAGCCAAGAACATGCAATGGAGAGAGGAAAGTCTCTTCAATAAATAGTGTTGGGAAAACTGGACAGCCACATGCAAAAGAATGAAAGAGACCATTATCTTATACCATACACAAAAATTAACTCAAAATGAATTAAAGACTTGAAGGTAAGATATGAAACCATAAAACTCTTAGAAGAAAATATAGGCAGTATACTCTTAGCAGCATCTTTTCAAATGCTATGTATACTCAGGCATGGGAAACAAAAGAAAAAATAAATGAATGGGACTACATCAGACTAAAGAGCTTCTTCAAGGCAACGATAACCAGGAACAAAATGAAAAGACAACCCACCAATGGGAGAAAATATTTGAAAATCATATATCCAACAAGTGGTTAATTTACAAAATATATAGAGAACTCACACAACTCATCAACAAAAAGACAAACCACCCCATCAAAAAATGGGCAGAAGATATGAACAGACATTTTTCCAAGGAAGATATACAGATGGCCAATAGGTACATGAAAAGATGTCCAACATCACTAATCATCAGGGAAATGCAAATTAAAACTGCATTGAGATATCACCTTATCCCTGTTAGAATGGCTATAATCACCAAGACAAAAAATAACAAATGTTGGAGAGGATGTGGAGAAACAGGAACCCTCATACACTGCTGGTGGGGATGCAAACTGGTGCAGCCTCTATGGAAAATGGTATAGAGATTTCTCAAAAAATTAAAACTAGAAATACAATATGACCCAGCTATCCCACTGCTGGGTATTTATCCAAAGAACTTGAAATCAACAATTCAAAGAGACTTATGCACCCCTATGTTCATTGCAGCACTATTCACAATAGCCAAGACCTGGAAGCAACTCAAGTGCCCGTCAACTGGTGAATGGATAAAGAAGATGTCGTATGCATATATATACAATGGAATACTACTCAGCCATAAAAAAAGACAAAATCGTCCCATTTGCAACAACACGGATGGGCCTTGAGGGTATTATGTTAAATGAAATAAGCCAGCCAGAGAGAGACAAACACCATACGATTTCACTCATATGTGGAAGATAAACACATGGATAAAGAACAGATTAGTGGTTACCAGAGGGGAAGGGGGTTGGGGGTGGGCAAAGGGGTCAAGAGGCATATATATATGGTGACAGATAAAAATTAGACTATTGTTGGTGAGCATGATGCAGTCTATACGGCAACTGTTGAATAATAATGTACTCCTGAGATTTCACAATGTTATAAACCGTTATGACCACAATTAAAAAAAAAAAGATGTAGGCTTTTTGTCTTTAACTGGATGTGTTAAAGCATTAATTATCACTATTACTTTTATTACTGTGCTTACAATGGTGGTGAGGGTAGAGTGATTAAATGGTGATGGTGTTAAGTAAAATTGTGGCTGCAGATCTGAGAAGAGCATCTGCATTTGATGGTTTGGAATCCATACTCCTTAGGAAGTTACATTCCACTTCCACTGTTAGGAAAATACATAAATAAGTAGAATTAAGTGAGAAATCTTGAGAATTTTTATTCTTTTCAGTGAGTTCCATAGTTTTAAAAGCCTTCATTTTTACAACCATCTGTTGCCATTCAAGCTAACAGGTATTCGAGGTTTGCTTCCTTGTAAGGATGTAGTGCTGTCTCTTGTGAGGCCGGCTTTCACTTTTACCTGATGGTTTGGTCCACCTCTTGTGTTTTCACCTGAGAGGCACAACGGGGAAAACTGCTCTCTTCCCATAGAGTTTGTTTTCTTAATTTGTGATGTAGTTATTCTTTTGATATGAACTGGCCACTTCTCTCAAATATTTGTGGTTTGGACCATTCTCCAAGGATCTACTATAATGTGGTAAGGAAGTCCCTTCTGCTGAGTGTGATTCCTATCCTCTTGTCACATCTTCAATATCTTACAGAATGGGTAGAGATATCAAGACCTTTGGAAGATTTATCAGCTGTTCCCACTACCAAAAAATACAGGCTTTCTCTTCACAAATTGGCATACTAAGTGATATGACTCCCAGGGCACTACTCTGTCTTTGAAAGATAAAAAGTTACTAGACTTAATGAAATCAGAACTGGAGGAAAAAGCATTCTGTTTCCCTCCATTCCACGTGGCCTTTATATATGGTTATGCAAAATTAATGTTTTCAGTTTCTTATGTTGACACTTTTCTTAAACAGAAGAAGAGGGTTTGGTGGTTGAGGTTTGGTATTCATATTCTCCCAGACTTGGCTTTCACAAAAAATTCCATCATTGCAGCACCAAATGGAGCAACTTATAAAAAATTTAATCAAAGTCCTTTCACAGAGGAAAAAGAACAAAGTCTTCCTCTGTCATGTTGCACAAATGGTGTATTTTCTCTTTCTAAATAATTGGGCACCAGGGATGCTCTTATGCATTGGTTCAGTGGAATGCAGATCTTGACTAAGCTAACATTTACTGAGCAAGAACTGCATGCCAGACACTGCCACATATCTTAATGATACTGTTTAATCACATGGCGTAATAACTGTAGCTACAATGTATAATTGCCAGGTATGTGCCAGACAATTTTTGCTCGTTTATTGATGTTGCCCAAAGCTATGCAGGCAGTTAATGCTGGAGACGAGATCTGATCTTCGTTTTGGTTAGCTCCACAGCCTCTGCTCTAGTATTTCTTCCCCACTGCTGTCTAATAGGGTAATTTGGCCTTCCCTTGATTGGTACCACTCTCCTCTCACGATCTCTCTCCCTGAATTTACACTACCAAGCATTCTGCTAAACCTGATTCACCCATTTGGATCATTCAAACACTCAGATGTTTAAGTGACGGCTTCAGTGTGCAAGTACTCCTGAGAGGATAACCCCTAAGTCTCTCTTGGCTAAAAGTAAAGGAGAATGAGGTTTGAGCCAGGCCCTGGGACAATGGGATGGAGGCAAAGTGATTATGGGTGTGTGGTTGTGTTTGTGTTTGGCTCAATGGTGGGGAGAAGTCACTGCAAAGAAAGCTGGAGAAACCCAGGGCAAGCCCGCGGTGCTTCATAACTTACAGAACAACTTCTTCTCCTGCCTTGTGTCTAATCAGAACTGTTCCACCAAGAAAAATTACAGATCCTTGTTAAAGGTTTATTGTAATCTCTTCCATTACTTTTCCTTTATTCTTTTAACTGTTTCTAGTTTCTATGCCTCCTTTCTTCAGTTTAGTTGCCTGAGGCTAGTGTTTGAACTTGCCTTGCAATCTCGTAGGCATCCTGCACAAACTTTTACACATGGCAATTTTCAATAGAATAAAATTGTTTGAAGTGAAACTCTTCCAGGGAAAGTATTTTCGCAGTGTCTATCCAAGGCGAACATGCACCTAATTATCCTAATTTTTGTCATAGTGACTGAGGGTAGATGGGAGATATATCCCCCAGGAGGTACTCACCTAGTAGAATACAGAAGCAAATGGGCAAGGGTCCAAGAATAAGAAACTGGAATTTAAATTCCAGAACCCATTTTCATTTATATAAGTTGGTATTGGCACTGGTGTCAATTCTCTTAAAATCTTTCTTTGTAAGAGAACAGAACCATGTTTGAAATCTGGTTAGATTAATTGCATGGAAGACCTGGATTTGGGCAAATGAAAATGAGAATATCAAAGAAGTACAATCTATTGAATTAACATGAATTTATTCAACACTTGCTATACTCTTGGCACTGTTCGAGGCCATGTAGATTGAGCAAGTGCTATGGGAAATTTGTAGTAACATTGCATTTTCTTTACTTCCCCAATCCTCCCCTCACTGGTCTCCTTCCTCTCAGATGGTTTTCTTCCAGTATTTTGATTTTCTTGTGCCCATCCAGAATTTTCTAAGTTATTACTGGTAAGAAATTATGGAGAAATACCTTTTAAGGACACTTGCAACTTTAAATGATTTTACAAGACCAGTTGGATCAATGAGAAGGATATTAGCTTTGGAATGAGACACACATGGGTTTTTATCTCTGCTTATCTTCTTAATATACTTGTGTTTTTTGATGAGCCTTTTATCTTCTCTAATCCCAAGTGTCTTCATCTATAAAATGGAGATAAATACCTTCTGGGCTGGTGTGAAATGTGAAGATTAGATGAAATAATGTATGTATCATACACAATGCACAGCACCAAGTAAGGCTCCGTAAATAGCTCTAGCTGCTGTGCTCTTCTATTTAAATCACCCAGAACAGAGCTTAGAATATATTAAAATCACTGTAACTCTTATTTCGTTTCTCTTCCCTTTAATATTCAAGACATGAATCTAGGGTGGAATTTCTGTCCCTGTAACTGGGGGAAGTAGATGCAAATTTGGCTCAAAGGAAAGAGGAGGAAAAGAAAGAAAATTGGAAGGAACTAGCTGAGACTCTTCAAACCAAACCAGCTGTGACCTTAAACTTCACTTTGGGTTAAGCTCTGTTCTGCTAGTAAAAGATTTCAAAAAGGCAGTTTTTCTTTCCTTTACTATCTTAAAATGTGTCTGGGTGGAGAAGAGATAGGCAGCCTCTTGACATTCTTTATTTTGGTAGCTAAAACCCATACACCTAGATCTCCAAATTTGACTCATACCATGGCTAAGATGTCTGGAGAAACTATAGTTTTTTTCCTTTATCAGTAACTAGTGTGCTTTCCTTCTCGACAACCATCCATTGTTTAGTTGGAGGGTGGCAGGATTGGGGGGGAGGTGCCCTTTTAGTCATTTCCTGTTTCAAATGTCATCTATTCCTACAATTTATACATACAATCCCTACAGATTTTGCTCAGCACTCCTAGCAAAGAAAGCTCAGGCTTTCATATTTTAGTTCTTCCTTATCCTGTAGCTTCTCTCTAAAATGGTTGCTGAGTATTTGGGGGTAGAAATATCACTTACATGATGTCATGGAGGAGAGAAAGTCTTAGAGAACTTGGAGATAATGCGATCTGTTTCCTCTGGTCTCAAGCACAACGTCTTCTTTCCTCCCTGGTGTCAGCTTGCTCATCTGGTATCCATGGCTGCAACTCACAGTCCTCCCTCCCTTCCAGCGCCTGGCTGATTCAGCGTCACCTGAGCTCCGGCTTGGTCTATAGGCCCCTCTTAAATCTGACTGTAACTCCCCTTCACCCAGGTGCCAGAAGTCTGAGCTGCAGTTTTCACCCAGAGCCATTTTGTGTCACTCTCAGGATCCCCTGGATAGGTTCCCTAACCAGACTCCCAGTTATTTCTGGGTTCTATCTATGCCTTATGGGTATCAGCAGGCTCATGATTATGGAACCTCAATGCCTTTTAGTGACTGACCATCTTAATCCACCAGATTTACTTTTTACAGCTGTGGCTGTGAGGTTTTCTCTTCTCATAATTCCAAAAGAAGAGGGGGTGCCCTCAGTATCACTGCCACTTGCCCCATTAACTCTCCCTTTCTGAGCTGAAGACTGAAGAGGGGAAATTGAGACATGCGTCTCTCTTCTCTCTCCTGCCTTTCTTTCTCGTTCTTCCTCCCACATCCCCCAGGGCCCAATTGTGCAGGATTTTTCTTACACCAAACTCCAGTCTCGTTTCTGAACCTAAATAATGATGCGTATTTCATCCACTTTACCGGAGAGAATTGTGTAATCTGTGACTTCCCACTTTAGCCTTTGATTTGTCAAATGATAGCTAAAGGAATGAAGCAATTTCTCTCCAAGAAGCCTCACCTTCTTGCCTTTTGGTGTGCCAAAGAGGTTGAGTACTGACTCTTTACTGCTTGAGAGCAATATGATTCACTTAAGTGGATGGTTGTAATGTAACCTGGATAAAAGGGGAAGTTAAAATTCACTTATAATGTATTTACAAAAAATTATTTCCATTACCTATGTCTTTGTTTCAAAAACCCAACTGCTCTTCTAATTTCAAAATTAATTCTGAAAAATGAACCAATCACATATTACATCAGTATGTTAATGTATTTTTCACTATTAATGCATAATTTCCTAGAGACCAAGGTTTGCAATGAAGAATATGACCTTAGGGGCTGGCCCTGTGGCGCAAGCAGTTAAGTGCACGCGCCCGCTGTGACGGCCCAGGGTTCGCCGGTTCGGATCCCGGTCGTGCACTGATGCACCGCTTGGCAAGTCATGCTGTGTCGGTGTCCCATACGAAGTGGAGGAGGATGGGCACGGATGTTGGCCCAGGGCCAGTCTTCCTCAGCAAAAAAAAAAAGAGGCGGATTGGCAGATGTTAGCACAGGGCTGATCTACTCACAAAAACAAAAACAAAAAGAATATGACCTTAGCACAGTGTTTGCTATGTAATAGGCCCTCATTAAATATTTGTTGAGAGAATTAATTCGTGATAATCTATGCTCAAGTCTTTATTGGCCAAGGTCTGTGATGATGTCCAAAGAGAAAATATGTAAAGCATAGCAACTGCTTTGATACAACGTTTTCAGAGGCTTTCAAACTCCATTTGATATTCTTTCACTATTGGACATTTCTTGTGGCTTCTTTGTTGTGTCTTTTTTTTTTTACCCTCCTCACCACTTCTGTTTGGTGAAAAGAAACATGCTTTTGGCATGTGAAACCAAATCCAATGCCTTTCAATTTCCTTTCCCTTTTAACCATTAAACTTTTTACAGTTTCTATCTTGTCCTGGGAGTCTTTTGTTTCTACAGTTTGCTTCAAGTATGAGGGCAAAGATTTGTGCAACTTGACTGTATAGCAGCTAATAGGTATCTGCATTACATGAGCAAGCCTGGCCCACTAGTCACTGGGGCTGTACAGAGATCATCAGTCTGTTACAACATGCTGCAGCTTCAGAATATCCCAAAGGGAAAGCAAAGCAAGTTTGTAACAGCAAAGTTAGAAAAACAAAAGGAAAAATACTATCCTTGTGAGCCCAAAGAGTTCCTGCTAACACTGTTTTTCTTAGTGGTTCAAACATCTTTCTTTCCAAATCCTACTACTTGTCTTAGACTGAGTCCATATGTAACAAATATTTTAGATAATGGAAAATAAAAAAATAGAATTTTTCCTGAATCATCAAAACAATTAAACCACTGCATGGGTATCTTGGCTGTCTAAATATTGTTTTCTTTTAATGAAACTAACCTAAAAGAAAGAAGAAATGAATTCTGATCTATTCAATAAATATTTATTGAATGCCTAGTACGTGCCAAAGGCCCCTCTTGGAAGAAGGATGCAGAAGTGCGCAAAACAGACAACAATCTCCGCCCTTATGAAGCTTATATTGTAGTGGAGGCAAATACACAACAAACAGAACAAATATATTATATAAAATTAAATTATTAAATATTTACTGAATATTAACCACATCCCAATGTTTGCAAAGTGCTGTGATACTTCAAAGTTGGTATATCTATGGTCTTTTCCCTTAAAACTTGAAGTCTCTCTTAACTCGGAAGAGCTAACTATGAAACAATTAGAAAATGAATACAATTTGTAACATTTATAACAAATATAAAAGGAATAAAGAGAATAGCATAGTCACCAGAATCTTTAATAATAATAATACTGATAATAATAGTTCCATTTTAGTTTATTGTGAGTATTCACATCAGTAGGCCATTTGCATTAATAAAAATTCAGTGAGGTTGGTGGGAAACACATGATTATCTGCGTTTGAAGAAAGCATTTGAGGCTCAGAGGAGTAAAGCAACTTGCCTGTGTTTCATGAGTAGTAATTAGTACCAGAGCTAGAACTTAGGTATTGGACCCACACTCAGTATTTGGGGAAGTTGAGGTGGGGGGTTGGGGCATGTGTGCCAAGAGGACGGGCAGTGACAAAGGCACGGAGCTGGAAAGATACAGGGTATAAAAGGGGGTCTCAAGAACTCAGGTTTTTCATGTTTCAGATTTGAAGCAGATAAAACCAAGATCGTTCTTAAGGACTCTTTCAACATCAAAATATATTATTCCTTCTTAGAGAAATATCATTCCCATTACATACTCTTCAAATTTGATAGAGCAGATTTTTCCACTCAACCAAAGCGTAACTATATTTGGAGGGCAGTTTTCTATTTCTGCAACTCTGATCTCTCTTTGAAACTTACGTTCTGCCTCTCTGACTATTTGGAGAACATTTTCATCTGAAGGTTTTATTTTACCTTCAACCTATTGTGTCTAAAACAAATTCATTATCTTTTTTCCCGAATAAATTTCCTTTTAGGGTATGTTGATTGACATTATTCTCCCAGTTGCTGAGGCTGAAAACTTTGAAGCCATCCTTGCTGCCTCTCTCTTTTTTATTCTCCCTTTTTAAAGAGTAACCAGTCACCAGTATCTTCTGCATTTGCTAGTTCCTTTTCATTCCACTGTTCCTAGGCTAGAACAGAATCTGATTACTTTATGTTTGGAAGGCTTTAATAATCTCATAGTTAATTTTCACCATCCCTTTCAGTTCATCATGCAAACTCAGACTGCTGTCTGAGTCACTATATATATAAAATTATTGTCATCCAAAAGTGATACAGGATAAGGAAAGGCTATTAATGTGTCAATGGCATTTTTTGTTGTATTTTATATTTTTAGTAAGAACAGGTATCTTGTCTGTCTTGTTCACTTCTCTATCCTTAGTATTGGAACAATGCTCTCGTAGACAGACTCTAAGATGGCTGTGTTGCCTCATGGTATTTTGATCTGCTCCCCTTGATTGTGGATAGGATCTGTGACTTGCTTCTAACCAATAGAATATGGCAAAGGTGTTGGAATATAATTTCCATGATTACATTATAGACTATTGTAACTTCCATCTTGCTAGCAGAATCTAACTATTGACTCTTTCCCTTGCTAGCTTTGATGAAGCATTCTGCCATATGGGTAGACCCACATGGCAAGGATATAAGGGTGATCTCTGGCCGACAACCAAAATGTTGCTAAAGTCTTCATCTGACAGCTTATAAGGATCTGAATCCTGTTGCTAACCACATGAGTTTGGAAGCATATCCTTCCCCAGTCAAGCCTCAGATGAGACCCCAGCACTGGTAAATGCCTTGATTGCAGCCTTGTGAGAGACAGTGAAGCAGAGGCCCCAGCTAAGCCATGCTGAGATTCCTGATCTACAGAAATTGTGAGATAATAAATATGTGTGGTGTAAGGTTGCTAAGTTTATGGTAATTTGTTATGCAGCAATAAATAATACAAATGCCTTGCATCTCTTTGGTAGTTAATATTTTTCAATTGAATAAATGAATGAAATATCCTCTTTGTAGCCTTACAAATTAACATTCTATATATATGTCCGATAAATATTCCCTAAAAAATAAAAAAAATCCTTCTTAACAGTTAAGAAAACTAAATTAATTTTATAACTGGGACCTTCAGTCTCAGGGCATTTTCTCCAGTGTTGGGTCATTATGATGTGATGAATGAGGTAGTTTCAGTTATTGCTTTTGAGTTTTGGTTGTTGTTTCATGACTAAAGTCTCTGCTGTCATTGAACATGCTTAATTAAATGTGTGATCTATACTTTCACACACTAGTTAATTAAACCTGTGTCTGTAGATGTAAGTCTCCTTTCATTTTCTCACAGAGACTTTTAAGTTCCATAACTCATTTTTGTCATAATTCTTGAGGAGGATGCTTAATTAAATTTGTATTGTTTTCAGATATCCTCATTACCAACAGCACATTGCACCGTCATGCTGGACATGTAGAAAGAAAATCAAATTATAAACTGAAATGTTGCAAATATACATTAAAAATTAAATCTATAAAAGTTACCTCACTTGGCAAAGACTAACGTCAGAAGATGTACCTTAATATTTCATATTTCCTATAAAATATTTAAAAATCACAGTTCTTTTCTCTTGGGAAGGAGAAAAAGTTTCAACATACTTAACATCCGCAAAATATAGTGACATATGAGGAGTAGATATTTTTTATTATGAGTATGGAAGGAAAATATCAGGAAGCAATATGCTTATTACCAGGTTGGCAGTGGTAGTTATTGTGCTTGTATCAGCCAGTTCTGGAAGTTTTGCAATGGCTTTAAATGCTTGCTCCTGTGGCACTCAGGAAATTCCTTATTTGCTGCTTCTCCTAACCCAACTCATTTTCACTCTATTTCACCCCACCAGAACCCTCATCTTTCCATTCTACCATTATTTTGATTGTGTTTAGGTGGTAGAAGTGATCATATCAAACAGAACACAGTCTTGAATCAATTAAATATGCCTTGAAAAAATTTTTTAAAATAAAACAGAGGATGAGAGTATATTTAGCAACAGTCCTTGCTAAAAAGAAATTTTTAGTGGAAACCCGAATTTCCAAACTTATTCTGGAAAGAAATAGTAAAATTGGATAGTATGTCATATTTAACTGAGAATACAAATGGACAATTAAAGCTTTGTGTTGGTAACCACTGTTAAAAGAAAGCATACAAAACAAATAAAAATTGCAAATTCAAATTTCAATCTAAGTAGTTGTTGAAGCTCTTTTTATCTTTTTGGTTCACGTGAAGTAGAGGTGATACTTGGGGGAGGGTTGGCTGGTAAACAAATTGGACTCAATGTAGCGTTTTGTGGAGAGTGTAAAATATATGGTTAACTAACGACATTATATTTGACATGTAGTAGCTGGGGTGCGTTTCAAGAAAGAAGAGGATATTTAGAAAGTGGAACAATTAGAGGAGAGAAGAAAATAAGAACCTAGGTCTACCCTAGATCTTAGTCTCTAATATCATTTTTTTACAGCTTTATTGAGGTATAATTGATATACAAAAACTGTACATATTTAATGTGTGCAATTTGATGAGTTTGGATATTTGCAAACACCCATGATATCATCACGACAATCAGGGAACAGAAATATCCAACACCTCCCAACGTCTCCTTGCATCCCTTTGTTTACCACCTCCCCCACCCTTTTATTTTGTGGTAAGAATACAACATGAGATCTACCTCTTAACAAATTTTGAAGTGTGCAGTATTGTGTTATTAACAACAGACACTATGTTGTCAGAAGATATTTAGAACTTATTCATGTAGCATAACTAAAACTTCATACCCACTTAAAAACAACTCCGCACCTCTCCCACCTCCCAGCCCCTGGCAGCCACTATTGTATTCACTGCTTCTATAAGTTTGACTATTTCAGATACTTCATAAAAATGAAGTATTTGTCCTTCTGTGATCAGCTTATTTCACTTAGCATAATGTCCTCAAGGTTTGTCCATGTTGTCACAAATGGCAGAATTGCCTTCTTTTTTAAGACTAAATAATATTCCTTTGTATGTATATAGTACATTTTTTTATCCATTCTTCTGTTGATGGACACTTGGGTTTTTTCCATATACTGGCTATTGTGAATAATGCTGCAACGAACATAGGAGTGCAGATATCTCTTCAAGATTCTGATTTCAATTCTTTTGGATTTATATGCAGAAGTGGGATTGCTGGATCATATAGTAGTTCTATTTGTAATGTTTTTATGAACCTCCATACTGTTTTTCATAGCTGCTATACCATTTTACGTTCCTTTTAGAGATAATATGAAAAATAAGTAACATTTCAGGGTATAAAATCAACATACAAAAATCAGTTGTGTTTCTATACACTAACAATGAACCATCTGAAAAGAAAATTAAGAAAACATCCCATTTACAATAACATCAAAAAGAATAAAATACTTAGGAATAAACCTAACCAAGGAGGTGAAAGGCTTGTACACTGAAAATTATAAGACATTTATGAAAAAAAAATGAAAGGAGACACAAATAAATAGAAAGACATCTCGTATTCATGGATTGTAAGACTTAATATTGTTAAAATGTCCAGACTACCCAAAGTAATCTATAGATGCAATGTTATCTCTATCAAAATCCCAATGGCATTTTTTACAGAAATAGGGAAAACAATCCTGAAATTCATTAGGAACTACAAAAGACACAGAATAGCCAAAGAGATCTTGAGAAAGAAGAACAAATCTGGAGGCATCATACTTCCTGATTGCAAAATATATTCCAAAACTACAGTAATTAAAACAGTATGGAACTAGTGTAAATATAGACATATAGACCGATGGAACAAAATAGAGAGCCCAGAAGTAAACCCACACATATACAGTCAACTGATCTTTGTCAAGGGTGCCAAGAATACACAATGGTGAAATTCAACAAATGGTGTTATAAAACTGCATATCCATATGCAAAAGAAAAAAAAAAGAAAAAGAAAAAGAAAAAATAAATTGGACCCCTAACTTACACCATACACAAAAATCGACTCAAAATGGATTAGAGATAATTGTAAGGCATGAAACTGTAAAACTCCTGGAAGATAACATAGATGAAAAGCTTCTTGACATTGGTCTGGTCAATGATTTCCTTGGATATTACACCAAAAGTACAGGCAACAATAGCAAAAATAGACAAGTGGGATTACATCAATCTAAAAAACTTCTGCATAGCAAGGGAAACAATCAGCAGAATTAAAAGGCAACCTATGGAGTGGGGGAAAATATTTGCAAATCATATATCTGATAAGGAGTTAATTTCCAAAATATATAAGGAGATCCTATCACTCAATAGCAAAAAAACAAATAACCCAAGTGAAAAATGGGCAAAGGACTTAGACATTTCTCCAAAGAAGACATGCAAATGGCCAACGGGTATGTCAACATGCTCAATATCATTAATTGTCAGGGAAATGTAAATAAGAACTACAATAAGATGCCATCTCACAATTCTTTGGATGGCTAGTATCAAAAAATAAAAAAGGTAAGTATTGGTGAGGATGTGGAAAAACTGGAACTCTTGTACACTGCTGGTAGGTATGTAAAAGTCTCTGGCATTTTTAATAATACATTAGGATATTTCCTGAGTCAGTCTTTGGGTTTAAAGTATCATATAAAAATCATTATTTTATAAGCCAGAAAGAGAAAGACAAACACTGTATGATCTCACTCATATGTGGAATATAAACCAACACATCGACAGAGAAAACTGGACTGTGGTTACCAGGGGCAGTGGGGGTGGGGGGTGGGGAGTGGGCACAAGGGGTGAAGGGAGTCATATATATGGTGATGGACAAACAAAAATGTACAACCCAAAATTTCACAATGTTAGAAACCATTAAAACATCAATAAAAAAATCATTATTTTAATATTTAGAAATACATTTAAAGAGATTTAGAAGTATAAATTCACTCATCTTCATTGGCAAGACCATTGAACACACCTGTTTGCCCCTCTTGTCCCCAGCTCTTATTAGTTTGTGGTTTAAATTGGTAGACAGGTTAAGCCCCCTTGAGAATCTTTGAGAAGACTAGACTGGAGAGCATACCAATCTCTGGTGGAATAATAACATCTATAGAAATGCTTCTTAAACAAAACTCCTTTGTGCAGTGATGAAAAGTTTCTAGATGCTGATAATTAAGAGAAAGAAATAAGAACTTAATGATTTATTAATTTTTCCAAATGGTCAAATTTATTGAAGGGCTGAATTATGCAGAGAAAGAACTGTATTCTCCAGTTATGCCCATATGAAGTATTGGCTGCTAAATGATCTACCCCTTTTGAGGTGATGAGGAAGGTAAGTGGAAGGGCTTTTAAAAGCTGTTTTTACATGGCAAAATACAAAGTTGGCAATTCTAGGTCTGTCCAAAACAAAAATCTAAAAATCTTGAGAGTTTAGCTCTATTAGTTCACTGGCTGTATCCTAGGAGTGTCTGCCTCATCCTACAGTTCTGGGATCTCTGTGATTAATGGGAGTGGCCTTTGGCAAGACTAGGGCAGGGAAGAGTAACCATTTTATTAATGTGACGAGTCCTAGAGTGCTTCTGTGGTCCACATTGCCCAGGCTGATCATCCTGAAGTTTCCAGCCTTTCTGTTCCCTAAACGGGATCCACTGGGAGGCCTCTTATTTCTTAAGTGATTTGACGTCTTAGTTCCGGGCCAGGATAAAATTCATACCTTTTTTTTTTAAGTGATATTTATTTAATTACCTTCTGTTCATTCTCAGCTGGTTATACATTTGTTGAAAATCTTTCAGTGTATAATTTTACGTGAAACCTGACACTTCTTTACGAAACATATCCACCCAAACTAAATAAAAACATATAGTTATTAGTTTTGTGATTTGTTTTCATGGGTTTTATATTATTATCAACTTTTATAGAAAAAATAAAGATATATACAGCATTACTTTTGAGTTGCTTTTTTGGAGGTGGAAATGAGTTGAAATAAGCCATAGAATTTTAGAACCAGACAGGACCTTAGAAATTAATCAAATCTCTTCATTTCTTTAGATAGAAAGGCTTTTAGTGGCCCAAATTAAGTTAGTAAAAGAATCAGAATAATATAAACACCTGGGTTAGTGCCCAAATCACCTGTACCCAGTCTCCATCCTTTCCTATATTCTAACATTCTCGTGGCCATTTATGCTTATTACCTTCATTGCCACACTTTTAAAAAATATACCCTGGAGTACCACATCACCTTGTTAGGTATCCATGGATACAAAGTTATATAAATAATGATTCCTGCTCTCAAACAATAATATCCTTAGGTCCAGACATGAGAGGCTTTTGCCCTGGGCCCTATGCTGTAGAAGGCACCGTTCTGGATTTCTTCCAGCTCTGCTCCTCTCTGCAGGAGCTTATACTTCCCCTTCGTGGGCATTCTCCTGTTAACTGGAATCCTGGAATTTCCTTTCCCAGCTCAGGGCCTGGATGGGCCTCTTCACTGAGTATGACCCCTTAGGGTGAATGGTATGAACAACTCAAAGACTGAAGGGTGATCAAGGAGCAGCTGATTGTGGGTGATGTGGATGGAACTTGGCTAAGCAAGCTGAGATTTCCCTACGCATGCTTGCTAGGGCTCTCATTCTGTGAGTGTGAGGAGAACGGAGCAGGCAAGGATCTAGGGGCTGAGTCTCCCCTGTGCTGCCATATTCCAGCAGAGTGAGGAGTTCAAGAATTATAAACTTGTATATGGACTAGTTAGGCCTTGGAACATATATCTATCCAGGCAAGAGAATTAAATACATTTTATATAACGGTTTACTAGTTTGATTTTTTAAATTTTAAATATTTAGACATGTGGCATGTAGGTTTACATTTTCCCTCTTCTCTTGAGCCCATAAATGTTAGGGGAAGGATTTTCTCCTGAAGATTAGCTTTTGGATGTTATTAGGAGAATTTAAAGGGATAGTCAAATTCAGCTGAGTCAAACTTGACTTTTGAGAAATTACAGAGTTCACTGGTACCCCTGGACATGTCCCAGGAAGATTCAGTGGGAGTACTCTTAAGCAGGTATAAAAAGAATTATAATAATAACCCTACTGTGATTAGAAGAAAAGCTTTAAGATACAAGTTATGTTATTGCTAATCCTCATGTTAACAATCAGGCCCAGGGTCTGATTATAGGGTGGCAAAGCCGCAAAGGAAAACTGAATTCACAGTTTTAATAGGTCTCCTGTGTTAAATTCAGAGCCCTGATTGTAATAGTAGGACATTCAAAACTAGATTGGGGGGCCGGCCCTGTGGCTTAGTGGTTGGGTGTGCGCGCTCCGCTGCTGGCGGCCTGGGTTCGGATCCCGGGCGAGCACCGCTTCTCCGGCCATGCTGAGGCCGTGTCCCACATGCAGCGGCTAGAAGGATGTGCAGCTATGACATACAACTATCTACTAGGGCTTTGGGGGGAAAAAATAAGTAAATAAAATATTTAAAAAAAAAAAAAACTAGATTGGGGACATTTGCAAGAACAAACCTGAGAATACTAAATCCTCAGTTCCCCTAAATACTCAAGGCCATTAAAGGCAGCCCCTTCTCTTTTGCCAAAAGAGCACAGCCTCCCCTTGCCTGGAGACACTATATTGACTTCAACCCAGACAAGTACCTCATAAGATGACACTTGCTCTGCTTGAGATCTGCTCCCACAGATGCTCATTCATTTCAGGGAAGTTGTTAGGGATAAGTTTCTCAGGGTATGCTCAAGAGAGAGATAAGGTCCCTGCTTTTTGAGGAAGTATCATATCAATCAAAGAAATTGAAGGATCGGGATTTATTTATTGGCAGGAACCTAGAGAACAGGTGTAGAAGTAAACCTTGTTGATGTTAGACCCGGAAAGCAGCACGTTATACTGGAATATAGAATTTATTTACATGGTGGCTCTCAGCCATGACTCAGATTTAAATGTTCTGGCAAGCAGGTGGCCTTAATGGTTTGCTGTGATGACTTTTTGAAGCTTAGGCCTGATGATTATCTGAAATAAATTAAACATAGAACTGAGGCAGATGTCAAAGGATTCAGAGAAGTGAGAAAGTCAGAAAGTACTTACTTGGAAAGATCTGAGAAGCTGGTACCTGGTGGCTTCCTAGAAGTCCCTAAAGGACATACTCCCCCCTCTCAGATAATAGAGAATACACTGGTTGGTGGTGGGGAAGGGAGGCAGTGGAATCCTTGAGAAGGTTGGATGTGGTTATTATCTGCAGGCCAGGATGGTGGAAAATGCTGTCATGAAACTAGATTCCATAATATAAATGGGGATAATGAATTCTAGAAATGCAGAGGCCAAGTGACAGCACTCACTTATCAGATGTAAGGTGGATGTAATTGCCATAATTGGCATCGAGGGCAAGAATGGCAATTAGGATGTGTGGATCATAGGAATCTGTGGTAAAGGCTAAGAGATCATGACAGTCCTAAGAGTTAGATAGATTGACAGTAGACAGTATTTCTTGATTTGTACAAATAAAGTGACATCAGCCACTGAAATGGAAAATTGTGTCTTGCCAATTTCCAGATCCAAATAAATTCACCAGGCCATTGATTGAAAGAGTCCCTGAGTCCTTAACATCACCACAAACATATATGGCAAATAGTTCATTGTTTTGTTCCCTCCAAAATGTATGGCTTTTGCCAGGGTTATAGTGCCCTGGGAAGTGGGGATACCCTGACTTTTCAATGTGGGGTCTGAACTGACACTGACACAGAATATGGGAAATAGTTATAAGAGGCTTATGGTGGAGCAGTTGCAGCAGAAAGTACCATAGCTTGTTTCACGAACTCCCTTACCTGAAGTCTTGTCAGACATTGTGTTTGTGTGACTTTATTTCTTTTTTTGGAGAAGTGAGGGCATCTTATTTTTCACAAAAATGAAGGGTCATTTGACAGTGTGGGAGCTGGATAAAATGGGAGAGCACGAGTGGATGTGGGTGAAGCAAGGAATGGGCTGTATCGGATACCTTCTACGTGCCAGTTCAACTGCTGTTGACTTCCTCTGCCCCTAGTCCATGGCCACTTATTTTACTCCCTGTGCTGTCTTGACTGACTTCACATGTAACACCTCGTCTCATGCATGCCTTGCATCTCTTGCCTCTCCCCTGGGGCTTCTTCGTTGCCCCTGAGGGGTGAAATGCCATAGAGTACACTTGGTACCTAAGCCTATGCAACACTGACGTCGAACTATTGACTAATGAGAAGTGGGAGATGGTATATATATTTTTAATCCTTCTCCACCCGAACAGACTCTCTTAAAATGCAACAGTAAATATGCTCTCTCAGGAGACAGATCTACTAGATCAAACAAAATCCGTGTGCTGGATTTCAAGCAGTGACCAGCTCTATAATACTTTCTCTCCTACTTATTCTCCTTCCTTTAATACTTTACTCTCTATTTCCTTTCACACTGCTTTCCTGGGATTTCTCTCACTAGTAAAGTATTAACATATAAATTTTTGCCTCCAGCTCTGTTTCTAGAAAAACTAAGCTAATATTATACCATATGCCCCAGACATATATATCTACTTCTTATACCTACAGTGATTTTTTTCTCCTTATCCGAGTGGGGAACTCCTGATCATTCTTCAAGTCCTAGTTCAATGTATTCTGTAAAGCTTGATCCCCTCATGCAGAATTAATCATTTTCTCTGTTGTGTTACTATTAATTTTCTAGCACATATGTCCGTCATTTCATTTACCATAATGTTTTACAATAGTATGCGCTACTGATTAAGCCATGAACTCCTAGAAAGCCATGACTTAAACTTCTTTGGATTCCCAACATTATGAATGGTCTCTGGGACATAGTATATAATCAACACTTTTTATGGAATGAATTAATGAGTTAATTAAAATTTAATATTAAGACCATGTTCTAGTTTAGTGATCTGTGTGAATGCAAAGTCTAACAGTGATTTATCCTAAAGAAGCACCTATTATGTAATTATATGTACCTATTATGTAATTATATATGTATATTGAATATCCAAAAAATATTTCATTTACCTATATGTTTTATCTATATAGCTATCTGTCTCCTACCTATGTCTCTATTGTCAGTGTGTAATATCCCTTTGAGGACGAGAAAGAGAACAGACAAGTGCCATTGATAAAGCAATAGAACATGAGGTCACTTGTTCAAAGCCAAAACACTGTATTCTTTGGAGAGATGATTTTTATTGTTTTAGTTAGGAAGCGAGCCTGCGTTGCGCCTTTGTTTGGGTCCAGCGTGTTTTGTATCTGCCAGAGATTTTTTGTTGTGATGGTCTCACGGCAGTACTTAAACTAGAAATAGCAAGTGTAAGAAATGACATCATTTTCCCCAATAAATGAGATGACAACAAAGAAATTACATTTGCAGCTAGAATACTTGGAGCTTTGAGTCAATACTGGATTCCTGAGAACATATTAATTGAGTCACAGATCCCCTCTCTAACACACCTCTCTGCTCCAGCCTCCATAACCACCTAGTATAATTGTTATTGTTCTGATTTGTAGGAGTCACTTCTCATTTCTATGCCACAAGCTGCTTGCTAGTCCAAAGCCAATCATTGCATAAGTCCCATAGAGTGAGAGAAATGTCCACCCACATCCAGAGATTCATCAGTTATTGGCATATTATGCTTTTTATCACTCAGCTCTCTTTCAAATTTAGCCCTCAGGCTTTTGCCTCCAAAATCACCAAGAAAAGCACCAAATCCTGGGTGCTTCAGGAGTACACAAACTTTGGTTTCTGTGTTCTAGAAAACAGTTACCACTTATATTATTATAAATGTTCAGAAAGTATACAATGATCATTTTGTATTCAACTGCAAATACACTATTAGCATGTAATTATTCCCCATTGAATTTATTTCTGACCTGAATGTGTTATTTATGGATGAGAATAAAGGAGAAAATCATTCCCTGTTTGTTCAATTTGCCTCTCTATGATTTATCCAAACTACTTAATTTAGTACATTTTTTTTCAGGAGGGCTGCACTTTGAGATAATGCCTCCTGGAAAATATCTGCACTCTGTTTGTCCAGAACATTTATTTGGAATGAGTTAAAGCTCTTGAAGGCTCTATTATATTTTTTCTTTATCATGCTTTTAAGAGGTTTTGCAGTTCCTGTCAAGGTACCTAATATTCCTTGTTCTGAATTTGATGTAAAATGCCACAAAACAACTCGAGGAGAGTGTGGGCAATCTCTGCACTGTCAAAGAGAAGTGATCCTCGCTTATGATGAAATTATAGCTATTTACTTTATTCTTGTAAGTCCATTTGTCATTTTCAACTTTCTATTCAATAATGACATTTTAAGCAAAGGAAATATAAGTAGACAGAGACAGAAATTAATGAATATGATCATTTTATTAATTAAAATAATTTTAAATGGGGCCGCATAAGTTTAGGAAAATAAACCTCAAAGTTGCCTATGAAGTCCTACAGATTTTTGTCTGCATTTCCCATGCTCTCAAATGCTGAAACAATAGCACACTTGATGGCAGTGAACAAGAAATGTTTAAGTAATCTACTTGCTAAACATGACCTCACCTTGTTCTATTTTTCACATTACTTTTGTACCTACAGAGATACAAGACTTCTGTGGGCTTTTCGGACAGCTTAGGCCCCAGAAGCCGAGAGCTTGAGCAAGCAGTGACAAAAGCTTTGGAATTGTCTGGGTTGCTTGTGAGCTGCCCGGTCTAACCATCATTTCTTTTAGGCTCAAGGATGACACTAGTGATGAAATGAGAAGATGAGGACATGGGGGTTGAGCTGGTAAAATTCAGTGGCAAAAAGAGAGGAAAAGGAGCAAACATCCTTAAGGAGAGCATGCTACTTCTAATCTTAGGTTTAGTATTGCACATCTCCCCCATTTCACAGATAAAATGAAACCAATTCAAAAACATCAAGATTTAATGTGTGCAGTTATGGACATTTCCTTACCCCTCTCTCTTATTCTTCTACGTTCCTATTTTGTCATTTGTGCCTTTATGCTAAAATGGAGCTTCTCGAGAGTGGCATTATTGACATTTGGGGTGGGTTAATTCTTTTCTGGGGGAGTCGAGGCAGGGCTGTCTTCTGCATCATAAGCTGTTTAGTAGCATCCCTGATTTTTACCTCCTAGATTCCAGTAGCACAACCCTCCCACACCCCAGTTCTCTCAACCAAAATGTCTCTAGACATTACCAAATATCCCTTTGGGGATGAAATTGCCTCTTGTTGAGAACCACCATACAAAAAGAAGAATTTTAGAAACTGCATTAAATACCGTGCTGCTAGCTGCTATCCTCAAATCTCAGTTGCTCAACACAATAAAAGTTTATTTTTTGCTCACTTCACAGTCAAATGCAGATATTCCTGATCAGACGGCCTTCTATAATATAATTAAGGAAGATAAGCCCCTTACGTCTCACAGATATACCCTCCTCAGGGGGCTTTCAGTCGTCTCCATCTAGCAGATAGAAAAAGAGACTGGGAAAAATCCCTGTCCAATTCTTAACTAGTTTGGATAGGAATTCATATGCACATTGTATTTGCTTACATTCCATTGAGAAAAGTAGTCATTGGCGTCATGAAGATGAACATAAACTGGGAAATCTAGCCCCTAGATAGGCAGCCATTTCCAAGCAATGATTCCACTTA
The DNA here is from genome assembly GCF_057802395.1 of Ceratotherium simum simum. Lineage (NCBI taxonomy): Eukaryota > Metazoa > Chordata > Mammalia > Perissodactyla > Rhinocerotidae > Ceratotherium > Ceratotherium simum. Next base: position 27,797,669 of record NC_141910.1, on the reverse strand, counting down.
AAGGAAAGGAAAAAAACATTAGTCTTTGAGGGCAGAAATGGGTGTCACTTACACTTCTTTGTTGCATAAACTTTGAATAGTCTTTCTTCTCCAAATTCATACCCCCTGAATTTGCGTTGCTGATAGAGTTTTGGGAGAGGGACTCAACTGAGGTGCCACTGGAAGATATTTTAAGATATTTACCCTGAAGAGAAGGAAAAAAAACCCTCAGAAACCCACAGACATTATAGTTCCACAATTAGATTAATGATAAACATAATTTTTGAGACATTTAAATATCCACTATGTTGCATATTCATTTAAACAATTTATACGATATAGTGCGTTTAGAAGAACAAAAGTCTGATTTTTGATTTTTGATTCTGTCTTCACTGGCTTGTGATTTGGGAAAAATCATTGAATTTTGCAGTGTGCTTGTTCTGCATGTGTAGAGCAGGCATAAAACCACTTCTCTTAACTTTCTTACAGGGGATTGAAATGAGAGTTATGCTTATAACTTTATTTGAAAAATTCTTCATTCTAGCTAACTTTAAGGTATTACATTTATATCACCTTACTTATTATGGGTCACTGTGTGGGGCTGGTGAGGGAGTCAGATGTTAGTACACTGTCCAGTACATATAGGGACTCTGAATTACTTGAAGACAAGAAAGCTTAGAGGCTAAGTGTCAATCTTGTGAGTCCAATGAGCATTTTCATATTTGTGGAGACCCCAGTCAGGCTATATAAAAGGAATCTCCTCTCTGATGTAGGGACAATAAAGGCCTCTGTGACAATACTTGAACTGTAAGGAAGATGAACTTTTGTAAGCCAGAAAATTCTCTCATGGGAAGTAGCCAGCAAGTTAGGTGTTGATTTTTAAAGATCAGATTCCTCAGTGATGTCTTTGTTACAAGGGTTTTGAGGGAGCTGTCCATGGTTCTGATGCTCTATTCCTAATCTTTTTGTGTCAACGTGCCAATATCCCCATTCTTGACCCAATATTTGCCTCGAATATTGTCCTCCCAATTGTAACGACCCTTAATATTCCTGTCCTCTAGACCAAAAACTGATCTTTAAATCCATTCTTGTACCTTGAACAATTTCCAACCTAACTTCCATTAACTGTCATGAATTAACTGGTTAACCTGCTGCCTAAGTTAATCAATACCTCGCTTGATCTTCACATTCCCTAGATATGCCCCAGACCTACATTCTGGTTTCAAACTGGATTAACTACAATGAAAAATACATTTATTGTGCATATAGTCAATGATTGGAGAAGTATCTTCATAAGAAATCAATAACTGTAGTGTAAGTCAAACTAATTTTTATAGTTTGTGACATTTTAAAGTATTTGAGAAAAACCTGAATTTGGAACACAGATAAATCTTAGTAATAGTTTGATATATTATGAGAACAGTACTTAGTTGTAAATTAATACTTCTCTTGATCTTTCAGGTTTCTTATCTTGGCTTAGAAACCCAGGAGACTCATATATATTTATAAAAGGTGACGAAATCGTATGGCTACTTGGATACTCATTATATTATCTCACATGATTCCATTTTCATGTAAATGTCCTACTCTGGAAAGAAAAGAAAAGAGGTCTGTTTTTGGCATTGTGGTTTGATTATTTTCTTCAATGACCTTTAAGAATATGAAGTGTATTATTTATGCCCAGCACACAAAACACATTATCTGAACTAAGAAGAACTGTATTTTGCAGGGTTGATTCCTATTAAAGAGTGAGTTTTAACAGCTGAGGGCACAAATAAACCACTTGAGGAGTATTGATCAGGGAGAATTGCAGCATTGGAGCTGACTGGAAGGTACACTTTTGCTACTCATTTAGAATCAAATCCAGCAGCAGGAAAACTATGGATATTCCTTAAAAATACAAAACAAAACATATCTAAGGTGCAAAGAGCTCTAACTTACATAAGAATTAATTTAGATTAAATCAAGTATTCTCAAGGGAAGGAAAAATGGATGAACCAGCAGGAGAATGATTTCCCTGACACACTTTATTTTCATTGTATTGGTTGACCTTTTTCCAGACAGTGATATAAAAATGTACTTGGTTTCTAGATGTTTTACTGGGTAGATAATAAATATGGATATGTTAATCTGTGTTTCCTTAGACTAATACTATAGTACCAATATAGTACTTTGCAACATTTAGAAGCGTGTGTGAAGTTTCCCTTGCTAGATTTTCCATGGCACATAAAAACAAAACTGATAAGTATAGCAGACTTTCTATACTTAAAGACACATTCCTTTTTACATGGCTAAGACCCATGATATTTGGATATGGGAAGGGAGGAATACTACTTAAGTGGTATTAGCAAAAAACATTTTCATTGGCATTTTTTGCTTTTATATTGACCATTTTAATACTGGATACCATATGAACAGAGACAGAAATTCAAAAAATTTTGGCCCCATTTTCAGTGATTTTAATAGCAGATTCAACTTAAAGGCAAAAATAACTCCCAGGCACTAGGATGATTAGTTTGACAATAGTCCTATATTGTTTATTATATGCTTCGAGTTTTGCAGACTAAATTCATTTTATTTGTATACACTTTTGTCAGTTTTATTGTTTATCCAGTTAGGTTGAAGTACACAGTTAGATTGAAAGTCTAAGAAAAAAAATTATTTTTAAAGAATAACATCATGTATTTCTTAAAATTAGGTCATATGTTGCCATTTTATTCCCTGCATGTCTATGTTTTTTTTTTTTTTTTTTTTAAGATTTTATTTATTTATTTTTCCCCCAAAGCCCCAGTACATAGCTGTCTGTCATAGCTGCACATCCTTCTAGTTGCTGTATGTGGGACACGGCCTCAGCATGGCTGGAGGAGCGGTGCCTCGGTGCGCACCTGGGATCCGAACCCGGGCCGCCAGCAGCGGAGCGCACGCACCTAACCACTAAGCCACGGGGCCGGCCCTCTATGTTCTTTCTTAATGTTCTTTAGGACAGTGCTTTCCAAAATTTACTGTGCCTGTGAATCATGGATGCATCTTGTTAAAATGCAGGATCTGATAGTAGGTCTGGGTGGACCCTGAGATTCTGCATTTCTTTTTTTTTTTTTTTAAAGATTTTATTTATTCAGTTTTTTCCCCCCAAAGCCCCAGTAGATAGTTGTATGTCATAGGTTCACATCCTTCTAGTTGCTGTACGTGGGACTCGGCCTCACGTTGGATGGAGAAGTGGTGCCTCGGGGCGCTCCCGGGATCCGAACCCGGGCCGCCAGCATCAGAGCGCGCGCACTTAACCGCTAAGCCACGGAGCCGGCCCTGAGATTCTGCATTTCTAACAAACACCCAGGTAATGCCGATGCTGCTGGTCTGCAGATCATACTTCTAGTAGTGAGGCGTTAGTCTACTATGTAATAGCTATTATGTATATAGCTATTCTAGTAAGCTATTTGACCTTTCTATTCCAGGACCGCTGTCTTTATAATAGGGATGGTGAAGTGTAATGATGATTAAGATCATGAGCTCTGGTGTCAGGGGACCTGAGTTTGATTTCCAGCTTTCAACTTTACTTAGCTGTGACCAAATTGTTAAACCTTTGTAGGCCTCAGTTTCCCCTTATATAAAAAGTAAAAAATGTCTGGTCCTACATCATGGAATTCTCGTGTGGATTACATGAGATAATACTTATAAAGTACTTAGCCCACTGGTCGGCACATAGTAAGTACTCTAAAATATTAGGCACTCTCATTTATATTTGCATTTATATGAAACAGAAAGGGCTTTCAGAAATGATGTAGTGTAGCCCTTTGTTTTTAAAGCCTGCAATATTGAGACATGTAAGATAAATTGAATTTCCCTGGATCACTCAGCAAGTGCTGGTTAATAACCTAGATAGGTAGCGTGTCAGAGACAGGAGCTGAAAGAAAACTTGGAAGGATCAAGACAAATGAAACAAAGTTCATTATTTTTGCAGATGCAGTAATCAAGAAATAAACCCAGCATATAATCATATTACTTAATAGATTTTTATATTTTTATGAACACATTTCTATTTTTTCAAACATCATTTTATTTGTGATATTTCAAACAATTTATGATGCAGCTCATACAATTTTTAGAGCCATTTCAGCAGAGAAAATCTTGAAGTGCAAATAGAAATTTATGACATACTTCTGCAACAGAATAATTGCTTGGCAGATATCATCAAATTCCTTTATACTTAAAAAATCTCTTGTTAATCTTGAATTGGATGTCTATCACTGTCTGGCCCTGAGAATCAAGAGACTTTCCTTTTAATTCTATTTCTGTTACTCACTGATTGTGGGTTCTTGGGTAAGTCAACTTATCTCTAGCTCAGTTTTGTCAACTATAAAATATCTATTTTTTCCTCCAAGAATCAAATAATGTTCTGGGTGTTGATCAAAAATATGTTTTCTGATTGTCATCAGTATGACTTCATTATTATAATAACATGCCTTCAGAAAATGATTATGGTTATCAATGACAAAAGCACTTTTGTGTAGGGAAACCTATGTTAGTGATTTCCACGTTGATAGAAAGTGAGGGGGCCGGCCCCGTGGCTTAGTGGTTAAGTGAGCGCGCTCCACTGCTGGCGACCCGGGTTCGGATCCCGGGCTCGCACCGACGCGCTGCTTCTCTGGCCATGCTGAGGCCGCGTCCCACATACAGCAACTAGAGGGATGTGCAACTATGACACACAACTATCTACTGGGGCTTTGGGGGGAAAAATAAATAAATAAAATCTTTAAAAAAAAAAAAAAAAAAAAAGAAAGTGAGGGCCCATTTCTTTAAAGTGTTAAAAACACTGACAAATTGGGTAACAGCTGTTGACATGCACAAGTTAAATTATTAACCATGTATGTGGAGACTCGTGGATTTCCTTTAGAAAGAAAAAGTAGGCTACATCATTGTAAAATATGATGACATTATCTTTATCTACAGCTGAATTTTTAAAAATAAACTGCAGTACTATTATAAGGCAGATACAAATTGTCTATGAGGCCTTCCAAAAGATTTTCTCATAGTTTGGGTTGGGATTATCTTTTTATAAATTTTATGCCTTTATGTTGTTTTTTTCTCTCTCACAAAATGACATACGAGTGCAAACATATATGAACAGAAAAAAATGATCTTAGTAAAGTGGATGCTCAACTTTTCATTAGAGATAGATTAATATTGATTGACATAACTTTACCTCAGACATGTCTCTATATGAAATGTGTCTCAAAATTTTGGATTGTCTGTGAGGTTTCTTTATGTTCCTAAGGATGTTCTTCCTATTGAAGATCAAGATTTACCTAAGAAAAGTTTACTGTATTTGAAACTGGAAAACATAAAAATTGTGATTTCTTTCAGTTTCCTCAGGTAGAGGCTGCCAAAATTATTTAGGTGGCCTCGACCTGTTTCTTTCTGGAGCTTCTGCATGTAAACTCCATTCACCTGTTTAGGAGGTCATCATTTCAGCATTTTCCATGTGCCTGGGGCTGATAGTTCTTGAAGGCACCTCCCCCTCACTGTCTTTGTCTCTCTGTGGGTCACTCAGGAATATCAGATACAGCTGTTGCTTTTACTTATAAATTTGTCCCAAGACAATAGTTGATGGAAGTGGAAAGAGTATCTTGAGTGGAAAATTTGGTGCTTAGAATGGAAAGTACAATATCTTTCTAGGTCTATTCCTAAAAGAATGCTGTCATTTTGAATTAACACTTTTATTCAAAGAAAAGCACTGACAGTTGTTCTGCGCTCCTTGATTAAGCTCTTTTCTTAGTTTAGAAGGTTTTGATTTTTTAATATTCTATATAAGATGTGCCAAGTAGATATACCAGGGTTTTTTTGTGCCCATTTAAGTCTGTGAGAAAGGATGTATGGGAGTCTTCCTTGTTTACAAAAATCTCTCTAAGTACATCACCAGTCTGCCTGGGCCCTGGATAACGTTTTGAAAGATGCCTTAACCAAGCCTCAAACCACAGTCAATTAAGAACATAGATTTTTTTTTTTTTTACAAGTAAAAATAGGCTTTGCTTATTGCTCAAAATGTGGAGTTGTCTGAAAAATATTCAGCAAAGAAACAAAGTACAATAAAAACAAAGCGCTTTTCAGAAAGTATTAATTAAAATGAGTTTTGCAATCATCACAAAATCCACTTTCTTGCTTAGTATAGATATAGACATTTTGATTTGAGTCAGAGAGACAATCTGGGATGTTGTGAGTGAGTATACTGAGCAATCTCTCAGAGTATGTGCCTGAAATTTAATAAACTTAGAAATAAAGGATCTCTACCAACTAATCTCTTTTATTTGACACCTCAGTGGTGAACGCTGAGATCTGACAGATTTGAAGTTAGCATGTGAATGTGAAAAATATCATTTTTGTAAGTGCATAGGGAAACATTGTTTTGTCACACAGTGATGATCTATTGGAGAAAGTAACCACTGTACCAGAAAGACTTACTTTCTTTGATGTATGTATTTGCTGGGGGCAGAGCTTGACAGCTATTTCATTTAGGAAAAAACACCATTAATACTGAAATTCTTAAACTGTAGCTGCCACTGGCTTTTAGAGTCAAACATGGGGCCAATTTGAGCTAATATTAGTACAAAGACCTTATAGCTGTCATTGCCAGACTGCTTTACATAATCCATAGGAGAAACTGCATAATTTGACTTTATTCTGGGAGCTGGCTTTGATCAGAAATAATTTCTGTCACACAAAAATGATTTGATAAGCTTCCTACGTTCCATGTTTGTACAGCCATGATAGTCATCCACTTGGAATTATCAGTGGAATGACTGAACCCTCAAGACCTGCTCAAAAGTGCTTTCTTTAACAAGGCATTTGATCCCCTGGAAAGTAGGAACATTTACTACTCAGATAACATTTACTATGCAGATCCCGAGACAAAGCATTAAAAAATCACAACTCAAAATAACACATTGCTGATATTAAGATATCACTCTTCATTTTTCAAGGGGCTATGTTTCAAACATGGTTTTTTCACAGGCTTTGGTTCCCCTTTGGCACAGTGACAGTCTCTTCCTTATCTGGGCTCTAACACCCTCCTGGCTGGAGAACAGGTATTAAGAGATGGGAGATAAAGTCATGCTGCTCTCCCTGACTGAGGGGGCTGTGGGCTCTGTAGACTACATTCTCTTGCCTTGTAGCTGTTAAAAGTGAGACCACGTTTTCTGCCATTCTTTTCACAGTTGAATTGCAACTCAAGATTCACAGAATAAATTGCAGGAGGCAACAACAACCAGGTCTCCCTCTCTGCCTACCAGCCTGTGCCCGAGGCAGCCATTTTGTCACCTTCTACGTTTTACCTCTTCTGAATACGTGGAAGGGAAAAAATGCAGTTGATCCTAAATGAGTTCATCAACATTCAAAGGTAGTTGTCAGTAAAGGTAGTTTGTCAAAAAAAGGAAAAGCTAGGATAAGAGTTTATTTGCAAAATGAATAAGTATCCTGGCTTTCACTTTCCAGGAAGATTTGTGAAGTGCTGTCTTCTTTGACTGGTACACCACACCTTAAGCAAAAGTGGAGAATTGAAACAATTGTCTAAATATTGTAGGCAATGGTATCAATTGGAATCTTATATCCACACACAAACTATGTTGTTGTATATATTAATATATATGTATGTATATGTATATACATATATATAATGTATATATGTAACCATAATTATTTCTCTATATCCACTTTATGTCCATTTACATCAATAATTTAATGTTGACCTTTTGAATAATTAAGGTGAAAGCTGCTATTTTAACCCATTTCTGGTTTTGGTTTGCTCCCATCACATTTTTCGGAAGTGCTTTGTTACTAATTGGAAAGTGGTTCTTGCTCATTCCTTTGTTGTCCTCCCTTTATAAGTCAAGCCCAAAGGAATATATTCTTTAACAAGCAGCCAGAGCCACTCTGGTTACAGTAAGATGAATTCCTGCTAAAAATGAGAGAGACAAAGGAATGCTGCTCTGCGAACCTGCAGCTCCCGGGGCAGACATGAGAGGCACTGGCCACTCCACTTTTCCCTCTGAAGCTGCAAGTCCCCATCTGCTAGGCCTGAGAGCGCGAGCAAAATGAGCAAGGGACAGGCGTTATGCAAACATGAAGGGTAAAGAGAACACTCAAAGTCATAATGGGATGGACATGCAATGGAATCTGGAGTCCACGAGTCCAGTGCTTCTCCAAGTGTTGTCTGGGGCCTGCCTGGCAGAATCACTTCTCCTCCCTGAGCCAGCCTCCACCGGGTTGTGGGCCCAGGGTACAAGCACACCAGGTGACTTTTTAATACACCCTAAGGTTTGCAAATCACTGATTCTAATCCAGTATTTCTTCTAATAATATTGATTTAACTTGGTTACATCATCATCATGATCATCAACATCATAATAGCTAGGGTTAAGAGAGAATTTACTCTGCAGGGCAGCGTGCTTTACATGCTTTATCTTCTTTAACCTTCACAACGATCCTATAAATTAGGATCCTATAAGCTATTATAATAAAAGGAAACAGGCCTAGAGAACTGAGGAACTTTCCCAAGGTCACAACAATTAGTGAGTGATAGAGTCAGAATCCAATCCCTTTTCTGACCACAGAGCCTTCACTCTTGAATACCTTGTAGATTAAAAAAAAAAAAAAAAAAAAAAAAAAAGAATATCACTTTCTGTAGAGACTCTAAAATAGTGTCAATGAATAGGAAATGTTTTAGGGAAAAAATACAGTTAACTCAAATACTTGAAAGATAGTCTGAATAGCTTATTTAATCTAGTCTGTTATGTTAACAGAAATATTGGCGTCAGCTGCAAGTTAGAAGAAAGGAACATGGAATGAGACCAGCATATATTCTCTAAAAATTTCCTAGGAAACTTGGAATCTGCATAGGCAAATGTCAAGTGAAGAATTATAAAGGGTCTTGTAGATGATTAAGTAAAATAGCTTTAGTTCGAAATTTAAAATTCTTCTCATTTTCAAAAGATTCTTTCCATTCACTTTCTTCTTAGGTTCCACTCCTTTTGCTCAAAGTATCTAGTATATTGCTACATCACTGGGTTAGTTTTTGAAAAAATCTTTACATTAGACTATAAAGTAATCCCACTGCCTTGAGACAATCACTGTAGAAGATACCTATCACAACACGATTCAAAGGAGTCATAGGTTAATGTGAACATTGTTTTGATTTAGTTCTCTCCATAGATCTGCCTTTTGTTCAAGGACCTTATGCTCTTTTATAATATATGTGACATCATCCATACACGTTCATTGTAGAATTTTGGTATAAGTCCTTTGAGTTGTTCCAGGATTTTAGTAGCTAAAACCCTAAGTCTTGTTGAGTGCCAAGGAAAGTGGTTGCAAAATTTAATTGGTGGTTGTTAATATTCCTGTTCTTTGAAAAAGTGCATTCTGTTGGCATGGGTCACACAGAATACTCCTTGAAAAAGGGGTTTCATGATCACAAACATTTGGGAAAAGCTACATAAGGTACTCCGCCCCACAGAAATTTACAACAAACACTTTAGCATATTAAAAGCTTAGAGAAATCCTTTGCTAAATTAACTTTAGCTTTCCCAAATCCAGGATTTCACAAACATATTTGATATAGAACTCTTTCTGAGTGAATTTCTTACTATCACTTAGAATTAATATCCAAGAAATCCCTGATGGGAAACATTCTATTGTTATTTTCGTGTAATAAAGAAGTTTATTGTTGGGAGTATAGTACTACCTCCTCCTTTTCTCTTTTCTGTCTTGGCTTCTGTTCTGAGAGGCCATCCTGGTAGCTTTTCAGATCTGTTATGAAGTCTTGATGGAGATGAGGCTCCTTAGGACCTGTGATGCCAACAGTAAGACTACATTGTAGTGAAGATTTTATTTAGGGAATATGTGAATGGCATTTAAAAATATAAAGGGGAGGTCAGGGAGATCATCATGAGAAAATTCCAAGAGACTTCCAGTGCATCTTTTGTTAGTAAATGTTATATTAAAAAGTGGTCTGTATTGAGATAGGCTGTAGTCATAAGTTCAAAATTCAGTATGATGTGGATATTAATACCTTGGATGTTAAAGTCAGAGAGACTTGGTTTCAAATTTTGTATACCCTGGGACGACATACCTAACCTCCTCATTTATAAAATGTGGATGGGAATGTCTAAATTATAGGTATGCGGGGAAGGTGTGGATGCCCTCTATGTAAAACATCTTGAAAGACAAAATTATAGAAGAAAAAATTTAAAAAGGAGAATGGGACCAGCTGATATTTTACTAAACACAAGCACAGTTTTCTTTTGTGTGTGTATAAAACATGTTATATTATATTAGAAATATAAGTTGTTTCTACACAATAAAAACACTCAGATGAAAAATTAAAACAAGATTAACCAATCATTGTTGATTATATAAACATCCAGATGTTTGGCATCAAATAGATAAAGCATCTGGCTCATGAATTGAAATTTTTACTTTCCACATGCAGTTCTGATGACACGACTAGTGTATATTTCTATAAAAATATTTCTTTTCAAAGTAACAGTCGGATGATTCATACAAAAGAAATGTGTAAATCAGGGAAAGCATTTCAATTTTAGGTCAATTTAAATCTCAATATTAATTTTTACTTTCCAATTTCACACCCTATTCAATTTATTCAACAATTTTGAATCTTATTACATAGCAAACGCTGCATTAGGCAATATGGATTTAAAAATAAACAAAGAAAACTGAAAAACCAACTGCTTGGAGATAAATCACATTTGAAGGAAGAAAACAAATATTTGAAACAATAAAAATTTAGCATCAGCATTGAAGTAGCATAAGGGTACATAGGCACACAACAAGGGCCCCCTCACCCATCCTAGCTAGAAGAAGTTGAGAGAAGGAATGTCTAGGAAGACTTACAAGAGGAAGATGATACTGGAGTTGAGTAATAAAGACAAATAGCTGTGTGCCAAGTAGATTAGGAAGTGACAGACATTGAAGGAACCCATGGGTTTGCCTCTGGAGCTTAGGATCTCCATGTAGTGATTGAGACATGAGACAGCAAAGAGAGGTTGTAAATGGCTTTCTCTTATAGTCAATGGGGTGATGGGGTGACGTTGCACAGAGTGTAAGGGTGGTGGTGTGGAGGATGGACTATGAAGGCAGACAAGTAACCAGTAAGGAGACTACTGCCTTAGTCTGGGATTATGAAAACCTGACCTTAGGAAAAAGGAGTAACAGAGAGCAGAGGACAGAGTGCAGAGATATAAATCAGCTGAAAGCAATCCAATTTGGTGCTATTAGGGGTAGGAGGTAAAGGAGAGGGAATTTTACAGACATCTTTTAGGATTCTGTTTGAATGACAGGGAAATAATGGCATCTCTATGTAGAAGAAAAGAAATAGAGGAACAGCTGTGTGGACGAATATGGTGAATCTCGTTTTTGACATCCATGTGAGATGCAAGAGGAAGATGTCTAAAAGGCTTTAAAAAGTGATCTAGGTTGAAATACTGATTTTGCAGATGTTGAAATCCAAGTAAGAGTAAGAAGAAACACTATAAACATTATAAACTCTGAATTTAAAATACTCTATAGATTCATTTAAATGATAATCCAGAGCATCAAGGCAATGGATGTATCTTTTGAAATTGCTTTATTATGAATCCATTAACTAATGACCTTGGATGATCAGAAAATTGGAAATAAAGAAATTTATTGTTCATGTACTGATAGAATCTGTGAGCTATCATGTCAGTGCTGTCGTGTGTTCATCTTAGCCAGCACTATATGATTTTGTGAGTTACCTTCTAGAAGACCATTTTATTTGAATTCAAAGACTGAGGATGTGAAAGATGTTGTGTCTTTTGTACTCCCTAGGGTACATTTGTGTATTTGAAGGGAATTGTATTTTTAATTCAAATTTTTACTGTGGGTCTAAATAGCAGAAAGAAATTTAAGTGTTTCTAAAACTGTTGTATAATTCAATCATATATGGCTTTGTACATAATGTCAATTATTTTGTGATGAAAATATTTCTGGCTGGAACATGGGACTAGTCCCTGACTATTGACTCTGTTTCACCTCATCTTGGGATTTCTATATTAATATTGCTGTTATGTGGAACCAAAGGATGACCCCCATCGTCAGACTTCAGAGCCCAAGCCTCTCTGTCATTTGACTTGCTCTATGGAGCAAAGGAGATTTGAGTTTTGCCTAGAGCTTGGTAAGAGCCACTAACGCACACCTTTGAATTAGAGGCAAAGCTAAACTTCTGAATAGCCATCAACAGGCCAGGGCTTTGCAACCCTCCACAGCAAGATCTGAGCTATAATCTTCAATATTCTTTCACCTCTTCAGTGACAGAATCTGGAATAAATCTCATTTTCCTGATAGCCAAGGTGTCTTAGCTCCACTTTACACTAACACTATATGTTATTAATCCCCAAATCACCTTTGCTCTGTTTTATTGCTTAAGCAACATGAAAGATTAAAATGATAGTGTTTCATTTATTGATGGTTCATGGTAAGTTTTAATATCTGGTAAGGCTAGTTCACTTTCATTGTTCCTATTTTTTTCTTCCAATGCTTTTCTCTATAACTTCCTATTATGCAAAAATTCATACTAAATGCTGTAGCATATACTTTTAAAAAGTGAGAAAATTTCTCATATATGCAGTCATTATAATACCAACATTAAAAATAATTCCTAACTATTACATAATACCTAGTTCATATTGAAATGTCCTGGGTTGCCCCTCAAATGTCTTTAGTTTGTTGTTGTTTATTGAATCAGTATTCAGAGTCTCAACATTGCATTTTGCTATAATGTCCCTTAAAGCTCTTTAAGTCTTAAAGAACTCCTCTGACCACACATGCATACACACACACACACACACACAAACATGCACATGGATCTTTTTTTTTTTAATGCCATAGTCTGGTGAAGAGGCTGAGGTCAATGATTCTCTAGAATGTACTATATTCTGGTTTTGCCTGCTTTTTCCTGGATGTTCTTGCTTATTCATTTCACATTTGAACTTCAAAAGCAACTTGTATAGAGAAAAACTGCTTCCATCTATGATGGCGTACCAAGAACTATATTCACTGCCCCACCTGAAAACAACTAAAACCTGGACTAAACATATGAAACAATGGATTTCTGACGTTAAACAACAGGCACAGAACAGTGACCCCCAAGAGAAGAGAAACAAAGTGAGCCCTAGATTAGCTTCAGCTTATTGCCTGGAGAAAATTTCCAGGTTGCAGTTCAGAATAGGGGTACCAAATAGAGTCTAGCAGTTTCTCTATGTTGAATTTTCTATGAGAATTCAGAGTTTGGGGAGGGCAAGATGGCCAAAACTCATGGGGCAGAACACAGAAGAGGAGAGAACTGCACACACACACACACACACACACACATACACACCCACACACACACACATACACACCCACACACACACACTCTGAGGGACATCCTTGAGTCTTCGACTGAGTACAGATCAGTGTATGCACGTGAGGAAACTACCCGAGCCAGGCAAAGAACCATCAGGAAAAAAGCAGGTGGAATGATCCTCAGAGCTGACATAGGGTTGAGAATAGTTCTTGTTCTTACCAGCTAAAGAGAAAATACCTCCTAATACCTGGGTATTGAATAGAGTCCTAAGAAGGGTGTTGCCACAGTAGTGAGGCCAAATTAAACTGATAGTAAAAGCTGTTTTGGATCTTCCTATCAAATCTTAAAACCATGCTTTAAAAGAGTCAAGTTGTTGCCAATTACCAGAAAAGAGGTCAAAAGTGAAGTAAACAAGATGTAAAAATATGCAATCCATAATTAGGAGAACTGTCAATCCATAAAAACAGAAGAGAAATGACAGAGATGATAGACTAGGCAATTACATGTTTACTTCACATGTTCAAGATAGTAGAAGAAAGCATGAGAGACAAGAAAGATGAAAAATAGAACTTCTAGAGATGAAAAGTACGATGTGTAAAATGAAAAATACACTTGATGGGATTAAGAGTAGATTAGACACTACGGAAAGCAAGATTTGTAAAATTGAAGCAATAGATTACTATTCAAAATGAAACAGAGAGAAAAAATGAAATAAACACAGTGGGACAACATATGAGGTCTAATACATGTGTGATTGAGGTCTCAGGAAGGAGTACATAAGAGGAAGCATTTGAAGATATAAGGGTGAAATTTTTCTAAACTTGACGAAGGCAATAAACCCACAGACCCAAGAAGCTCAATAAACCCCAAGTAGAACAAAAAGATGATGAAAACTACAGCAAGGCACACTATAGTCAAATTGCTTTCCCAGTGACAAAGAGAAAATCTTAAAACTAGCCAGAAAAGAATGACATGCTATATACAGAAGAATAAAGATAAGACTGACAGCCAACTTCTTGTGAGAAACAGTGCAAATGAAAAGTCATTTTTAGAATAATTTTAACATATTAAGAGAAAAAAACTGCAAAGTTGTAGTTGGATAATTGGCAAAAATGTTTTTCAGTATCAAAGGCAAAACAAGGACTTTTCAGGCATATAAAAACTGTAAAAATTTACCACCAGCGGACCAGCACTACAAACAATGTTAAAGAAAATCATTCCATCAGAAGGAAAAGACAAGAGATAGAAATTGGTATTGACACAGTAGAATAAATAACATTGGAAATGGCAAATATGTGAGTAAATATGAAAGACTTTTTTTCTTTTTAATGGACTATTTAAGGCAGGAGTTGGCAAATAAGGCCTGTGAATCTAATCTGTCCCTACAACCTGTTTTTTATGGCCTGTGAGCTAAGAATAATTTTTACATTTTTAAGAGTAATAAGACATAAATAAGCAAAAGCAAAAACAAAAACCAAAAATGTGTGTGCAACAGAGACCTCATGTGACCTGCAATGTCTAAAATATTTACTGTCTGGCCCTTACAGAAAAAGACCCCTGGTTTAAAGCAAGAGTACTAATGTTATATTGTGACATTTATACCATATGGAAAAGCAAGATGTGTGAAAACAATAGGACAAAGTCCAGGAGAGAGGAAATGGAATAATAATGTCACAAGATTTTTCAACTATCCTCTAAGCGAGACAATATTACTTAAAGTTAGATTGTGAAAAGTTAATTATATAAGTTAATGGTAGTTAATGTTAAGCAACCACTAAAAAAAGATGAATAGGTAATAAACCAATAAAGGAGATACAATGGACTAAAGACATAATCAATTACTCCAGAAGACGGAGGTGAAGAGGAAAAAGAATATAAAGATCGGAAGGGAAAAATAAAAAATGATAAGCAAGATAGGAGAACTAAACCTAAAAATATTAATAAATCACATTAAATGTAAATGTTCATGACACCCCATTAAGCGGCAAATGTGGCAGATTGCTTAAAAAAGCAAGATGCAGGGGCCGGCCCCATGGCGTAGCCATTAAGTGCGCATGCTCCGCTGCTGGTGGCCTGGGTTCGGATCCCTGGTGCGCACAGATGCACTGCTTGTCAGGCCATGTTGTGGCAGCATCCCACATAAAGAGGAGGAAGATCAGCACAGATGTTAGCTCAGGGCCAGTGTTCCTCAGCAAAAAGAGGAGGATTGGCATGGATGTTAGCTCAGGGCTGATCTTCCTCACACACACAAAAAAAAGAAAAAAAAGCAAGATGCAAATATGCGTGATATACGATAAGCTCTCTTCAAACATAAAGACACAAATAGGTTAAAAGTCAAATGATGGGAAATTATATGCAGTGCTAAGCTAATATAAAGAAATCTGGAATGGCCATATTAATATGAGATGAAATAAATTTAAAGCAAAGAATATTGCCAGTGATAAAATAGGCCGTTTTTAATGATATATAAGATATAACAATATTAAATGTTTATGTACCTAATTCCAAGGTTTATAGATAAAGGAAACAAAACCAATAGAATCAAAAGGACAAATGGACGAATTCTCAATTATAGTGAGAGATTCCATATCTGATAGAAAGAAGACAAAAATAAGTAAGGATATAGAGGAATTGAACAACACTATAAACAGACTTTATCTAATAGTTATTTTTAGAACCTTCGCTCAATAATAGAAAAATGCACATTCTTTGCAAATGCACATAGAACTTTTACCAAAATAGACCATATCATGGTCATAATACATGTATCAATAAACTTAAAAGTGTTCAAATCTTGCAAAGTATACTGTATAACAAACATATGGGATTAAATTAGAAAACCATAAGAAAAAAAAATCTGGAAAATTCACAGACAAAATAAAACAACACACCTGTAAATAACACTTGGATCAAAGAATAAATCAGATGGAAAAATAGAATGTATTTGGGACTGAATAAAATAAAAAACAGGACGTATCAAAATTCTTGGGATGCAGTTAAAGTAGTGTATAGAGGAAATTTATAGCTTTAAACACTTATATTAGTAAAAAAAAAAAAAAGGGAGTCTCAAATTAGTGACCTAAGCTTCCTCAAGACATTAGGAAAAGAAGAGCAAATTTAACCCAAAGTAAGCAGGAGAAAAGAAAAAACAAAGATGAAAACAGAACTAAACAAAATGGAAAACTTAAAAATGAGAGAAAAATCAATGAAACTGAAAGCTAGTTCTTTGAGAATATCAATAAACTTGATAAACCTTTTAACCAGACTTATCAGGAAAAAGAAAAGGTAGAAGTTACCAAAGCCAAGATGACAAAGAAAACAACACCATCCATCCTACAGACCTAAAAGGGATAAAAAGAGAAATTTATAAACAACTTTATACCAACAATTTGAAAACTTAGATGACACAGACAGATTTCTTGGAAGACACAAAATACCAAATCTCACTCAAGAAGAAGCAGGTAACTTGAATGGCCCTATACCTGTTAGAGGAATTGAATTTGTAGCTAAAAACATTTCCACTCAGAAAACGTCCAGCCAAATGACTTTGCTGATAAATTCTACCAAATGTTAAAGGAAGAGGCAATACCAATGATTCCAGTACCTAGAACACTGGGCACGTGGTAATTATGTAATAAATATTAATTGAATTAATAAATGTATTTTTAATATCTATTTCTGTACAAACATCTATTTATAGGCACAGATGTTTGTATGTACTCTTCATTTAGTTTTCATTTGGGGGCCAATATTTAGATAGAAATTTCTACAGATCCAAAAGGGGTATCCTTTATCTTCATTACTAAATGAATGCATACCTACAGAGTATAACTTTTTTTTTTTTTTTTTGGAGGACCAGCCCTGTGCTAACATCCAATGCCAATCCTCCTCTTTTTGCTGAGGAAGACTGGCCCTGGGCTAACATCCATGCCCATCTTCCTCTACTTTATATGGGACGCCGCCACAGCATGGCTTAACAAGCGGTGCGTCAGTGCGCACCCGGGATCCGAACCGGCGAACCCCGGGCCGCCACAGCGGAACGTGCGCACTTAACCGCTTGCGCCACCGGGCTGGCCCCCAGAGTATAACTTTTTGAGTTTCAAAAAAGGGAGAGATTACTCACTCGGCATCACACACTGCTCTTTACATATTATGAAACTGCCCTACATTCATCACTGTACTAGAAAAGTAATCATCAATTATATGTGCGCGTAGGTATAAGACATGTATGTGTATATAATATATATATACTGTTTTTATTCATTATAATAAACCTTATGACTTTGCAGGATTCTTACCAAGTAGTAGAGTCATCTGACCTGAATAAGAACATTGAGCCAATTGCATGGCACATTTAACACAATCAATTTTATCACCCTAGTGTATTTTTGGACTCCAACAAAGGATACGTAATGATACACGCATAAATAATTTGGGGGATTTGATTGTTCTGCTTTTGATCCCAGTCATGCTCTACTTCAAAGTTTATCTATGTAACAGCAACTGACATTGTGTGACAGTTTTTCTTCTGTTACTTTTTCAAAGCAACTCTGGCTAAGGTCATTTAAAAAGACATCAGATTTTTGTTTTGTTTTTTGTTTTTTTTGCAGGGGAAGATTTGCCCTAAGCTAACATCTGTTGCCAATCTTCCTCCTTTTTTTTTTCCTTTTTCCTCCTCAAAGCCCCAGTACATAGTTGTGTATAGCTGTAAGTTCTTCTAATTCTTCTATATGAGCTGCCACCACAGCATGGCTACTGACAGATGAGTGGTGTGGTTCTGTGCCCGGGAACCGAATCCCAGCTACTGAAGCGGAGTGCACCGAGTTTTAACCACTAGTCCATCAGGGCTGATTCTAGACATTGTTTTTAATAGAGCAAGGATATGTTCTCACGGTATAACTGAAGAGATCAGTTATAAATGTTCGCTGAATTTTACTGGCTCTGAAAACTACACATGTAAAAAATATATATTTAATTCATTTAATGTAAATGAAGGCAAAGTGTGAGATAGGAGAGGGGTTTGTCAATGGAAGTGCCAGGAGTCCTATCAAAGGTGATGTCCAATACTTATCTATTTTTATTTTTTAAAATTATATTAAAATATTTTTAAAAACTTCCTATTGTATCCATTCTGAATGTCAGTAGTTTAGATTTGAAATTGTAATAAGTGTAGAAGTGGATCATTATATTCTTTTAATTATACAGATTTGGTTAAGAAGAGATAAATGTAAACAAAGAACAGAGGAAATGATATTCTTCAACTTGAAGTTGACCTCTTCTGTTTGCTTTTGTTTTATGTTGAAATTTCTTAAGTTTTGCTTTCAAGAGGAAAACTATATAATAGTATAAAGTTTATCAGAAAAATCGGGTACCTTTTTCTTTCTAATATAACCTTTAAAGTATGAAATAATGATAGGAATACAGCACAGAATTCATTTTGATCAGCACTAGAAGATTAGATTGAAGTTGTGGAGCCTACATTATCTGATATGCTAAATGGAAGACGTGAATTCATACTTCATCAGCCCATGTGACAGACTGCAATGATAGTCTCACTAATTCTAAATTCCATGTACCCACACCCATTGCCTTGTGGTTTTGCTATTCCTCTAAAAACAGAGGCAGCACTCCTTGTATTGGGTGGGCTTGTTAACTTGATTTGGCCTGTAATTACAATCCTAGCATCAAAACAAATTGTATATTTTCACTTTCCCATTACTGATCTCTGCTGTGGCCGTGATAAAATGGCCATGATGATGACAGACATATAGGACAGTTCCATGTTGCCCCACTGCCTCGGACAAGGCCATTTTAGATAAACCAATAGCGAGTCCATCCCCAGACATGTGAATGAGTCAAGCTAAGTTCAGCAGAGCTCTCTAGCTCCTGAGTGAGCCCAGCTGAGATAAGCTGGGCCAAGCACAGACCACTTTAACATCGACATAAAGAAAAGTTATGTGTTGTATGCCACTGAGATTTTTGTGACTCTTTTCTACACAGCTACAATTTTTAAACTTTTTATTTTGAAACAATTATAAATTTTAAATTTACAAAAGAATTGTAAAGATTATACAGAGTTCCCGCATACTCTTCAGTAAGCTTCTCCTAATGTTAACATCTCAAATAACCATGTTACGTTTACCAAAACTAGGAAATTTAACATTGGCATAAGACTTTATTCAGATATCACCAATTTTTCCACTAATGTTCTTTTTCTATTCCAAAACAAATCCAAGACACCACATTTTGTTTTGCCATCATTTATTATTATTTATTTAGCAGGTGACCTCTTGGCTGCAGTTGATTATACAAGGGGTAAACATCTGGCTTGTACTGATTCAGTTTTCCCTCTTCACAGTTTAGATTAAGGCAGTGCTTCTAAAACTCTAATGTGTATATGAATTACGTGGGGGTCTTGTTAAAATGCTGATTCACCTTCAGTAAATTTAGGGTGGGACGGGAGATTCTACTGTTTTCCAAGTTCTCAGGTGATGTTAATGTTATTGGTCCATGGACCATACTTTGGATCGCAAGGAGCTAAAACACAGAAAATATGATTAGACAGTCTGAGTACTAACTCTTATGAAGAGTTATTGCCAGACTTAGCTTTCTAGCAACCCAGTCATGTGGCTGACGATTTGAGGAAAGAAGAACTTAGAAACTTGCAGAGCACTGTGCTGAGAAAGAAGGGAAAGCAGATGTGAAGCCTCTAAGATCACACAGCTTGTGAGAGAAATGGAGATGGAGATGGAGCTTCCTAGATGATAGTCGAGATCCCAGGAACCCAGCTGTTAGAAATGAGTAACCAAATCCAACTCACACTCTCTTCCTGCTTTAAATTTCAATCAATTATAATCCCACTTTATTTATACTGTCATTATTGGTACCCTTTTCTTCCCTCTAAATGTCTTGATTTAGACCCATATAAGAATAATAACCCCCGACCAGGCCAAGAAAACAAAGGAAAGAAAAAGAAAAGAAAATACCTCTGGGAATATATGGACCTAGAGATATAAATAGATCTTTCTTTAAAGCTCATTATAATTTCTATTCATGCAATACCTTTCTTCAGGAGTTCAAAACACCTCATAAAAAAAGAGCTTCCAAAATCAAATGATATAGTTATAATTCAAACACAAATTTTAGTATAAAATAAAAAGAAGCTTCATGTAAAATTTTAAAAAAAGATGATTAGAATTTATAAAACCAGTCTAGTGTATTTTTTGTTAGATCAATATATCCTATTAAGAAGATGTGTAGTTGTGTGGTAGGATTGAAATCACACCTACAATTATCCTCTAAGGTAAAAGGATAGACCAGATGATCCCTCAAAATTCCATCTCTTGTTACTGTTATACAAAAAAAAAAACCCACAAAAAACTGGGCAGACATTGCAACATGTTGGGCAGGCTTTGGTCATGTATTTTTTATTTGAGAGCAACAAAACAAGATACGATCTACCTGACACCTTCCCTGGGCTCTGCAATGTTACTGAGTCGAGGGATCGCTCTGTCACCCCCTTCTGCCCTCAAACTCCCTGACATTTATTATCTGTTCCATTTGTTGAATTTCTTTCTTTCATTCATTCAACAGGCATTTATCAAGAGCATATATACCTCTATGAAGTAAATGCAGAATCAACACCACAACCTCATTAAAAATTTGAAAAACATCACTTGCTCTCTAAGCAATTTGGACATTTATATTACCTTCTCTCCTGGAATGCTAAACAAAGTGAACGTGCCTGTGGAGTCCTCCAAGCTAACAAACCTCTTTCTGATTCTCTTTGAGATAAGTTACTATTACCAGTAAGCTTATATATAGATTCTTGCATTTCTTGCTACTAGCATAGGAAACATTCACTATTATATATATTACACATAATATGTAAAATATGTAATATAATATACATATTTGTATATAGTGTTTTTAATTGTTTGTTTATTTCACAATTTAAATCTGAGTTTGTGGGACTCTTGTTTTCACATTTATTTACCCAAGAATTTGAGATTTGGGCATACAATCAGTATTGTTTTCTACCCTTTTATGGGTTTATCTCTTATTTTCTATTCCATATTGTACATCTTATCTTCTATTCCACAGCACAGGCATGGCCACAAGGACTCAGGTGACAATCTCCTGTGACCTCTAAATGACCAACTGGTCATTATATTAATATGTCTATTCCTATTTGATTTTTCATTATATTTCTCTTTATGATCTGTGGAAAAAAAGCTGTGGGCTCTTATTTTTCCCAGTTTTGCCCTATATAAACCTGGAGAGTTTATATAAATGTGATTCACTTCCTAAGTATACTTAGAATGAGTTGCATTTCTTTTCTTATCAAATCCTGTTCGTGGTTCTGTGTTGAGCTCACTGCTAATATTGTGTCTGGGTATGCAAATGGTAAGTGGATGTGCCACATAAACTCGTCTCTCAGCCGCAGGCTCACATTGACATAAATAAGTGTAGGAGCTGTGTTGTTAGAAGTCAGGGCTCCGACATGGAAGGATGATAATAGAAGCTGTTCAAAATGACGTCCTGAAATATCAATTTAAAATGGTCTCTGTTGCATAGGTGACACTAGTTCTGCTTTCTGTCAGAGGAGAGCATATTGATGATATTCTCCGTTTTCCACGTATGTTTTTCAAATCTGAGAGTTTGCGTCCAAGTCTCATAAGGCATTTTCCCCAGATTTAATAATTTCATTCCTCAGCCCTTTGAAAAATTACAGCAGCCAACTTTCATTGTCATCATTTATTCCAAAGCATATTTTATCAGATTGGATCATGTTTTTGAATAAATAGGCATTTTATTTATTTATGCCGTAAAGTACCTGTTAATTTCTCTCCATGAGCATAAGGTCATAGTCTAAGACTTCCTAAGATTTCCTGAATATATAATTGAGAATTGCTGGGGCCATCAAGCAATTACTCCCGGAGGGTGGCGTTTGCACTGTTGGCTCTTACAAAGTCAGCAAATATGTTACTGTCTCTTTAAAACGATGGGACTCCTATACGTCTACAATATGATACTCAGATTTTTTCTTTGTTTTTTTTTTTATTTCAGCTTTACTGAAGAATAATTGACAAATAAAATTGTAAGGTATTTAAAGTGTACATCATGCTGATTTGACACCCATGTACATTGTGAAAGGATTTCCCCATCTAGTTAATTAACACATCCATCGCCCCACATATTTGTCTTTTTGTGTGTGTGAGGACATTTAAGTTCTACTCTCTTAGCAAATTTCAATTATACAACGCAGTGTTATCGACTATAGTCATCATGTTATACATTAGATCCTCAGACCTTACAGCTGAAAATTTGTACCGTTTTATCAACCTCTCCCTATTTCCTCCACCCCTCAGTCTCCAACCACTTTTCTGCTCTCTGTTTCTGAGTTTGACTTTTTTTTCAGATTGCACATATAAGTGATACTGATACTCAAAACTTTTTCAATCCTCAAGGCATACTTTGACTGCCGACCTTTCCTGGCTACTTGAAAGCTTATTTATTGGCAAGCTAAATTTAAACAGTTTGTAAACAATTCTGAATAAAAGTATAATTTCCACATAGTCACCTACATTTTTTAAAAAAAAATCATTGTTGAGTTGCTATGGCAGATCTGGTCAATGAGAATTTGTTAGTAGTAAGAAAAATTCACTCACTTATCTTGGCTCCAGTAAAGAAGTCTTCTTGAATATGGCCCAGTGTGGTCCAGCTGGCTAATTCCTAAAAGGTCAAAGGAGACTAGGAAGAACCTGAGAAGACCCGACCGCATAGCGACAGTAGCTGTCTGAAGTGGAGCAGCTTTGTTTGGTGGCCCATGGCCTTCTATGCCTGCTCTTCTCCCCACTTCTTGGCTCCCTATTTTTACATCCTCTTGTGCTCCAAAACCTTCTCTCTTGGTTGAAACTAGTATATCAAACTTTTCTCTCAGAATATAAAGCATAGAAGAGGTTGTATGGAGTCATGGTTAAGAGCTTGGGGTTTGGGGAGCGGCAGTTTGGGATCAAATCCTGACTCTTATCAGTTATGAGCTATGTAGCCTGGGCAAGGTCACTAACCTCTCTGTCTTAGGTTACTCTTCAGTTCAGTAAACCGACCAACTCATAAGATTTTGTGATGATTAAACAAATTATTCCGTTTGAGGGCCTGTCATATGGTAAGTATTTGATGAATGTTAGCCATTGCTATTAATATATTCATCTTTTACAGATTACTATAATATTGACTTTTCTTAAATTCCTGAGGAACGTGTGGAGGTTAAATCTTATCTCTAATAATGAAATTATTTGACAATTCTTCATGCATTAGAAAGTTGGAAGCAGGAGTATTTTAGAGTTTGCAGGTCCCTGCTATTTGACATACATTTAGTGAGGTGATATAACTATATATCTCATTTAATTCACATAGGATTCAGAGGAATCACCAAAGTGACGCTTGCATATTTTCAAAGCAGGCATTGACTCTATTAATTTTAGGCCATGATCACGGTGGAAGACCCTCAATATAAGCATTTGAATTGGTTAGAGTTTATACATATTTATATTCCCCTTGGCTATTCTCACCATGATTACTGTCTATAGATTTTTCGAGTTACTCCCTAACCCCTCACTTTGTAACGGGCTTCCTGCTGTTCTTGATTCAGAAGTGTTTAAGTCTCATATTTAAAAGATGAAGCATTTGTTTGTGACAAAGACCATATGTCCAGAATTCTTGTACTTGTCGAAAAGAGGCCTTGCAAGACCTGACAGGTGGCATGTCTGCATATGGGTTGTTCTGGCATGATGATTCATAATGATTCTCAAAGGGAGTATGAGTTATTTACATATCAAAGGTCCTAAGTCAGGAATGTGTATTAAGTAAGAAGCTCATCAGTATTAAATTTGGAATCAGGAAACTTCTTCAGGGACCATATCTCAATTTTAAATGCATTTCTAGTAAAGACAACTTAAGTTACTGTTTTGGTTGACCTTTTATATTTGAAGTATAATATAAAAGTATCACCTTTTATATTTGAAGATGATATTGCTAACTCAGATTCTTATCTCATCTAATCCTCATTATAACCTTGAGCCAATTATTAGAGTCCACATGTTATTACGACTCATATACTGTCAACCATGCCTCATATCCAGTGTACTGTTATCCCACTTTGCCTCAACATGACTCTCCTCTCAGATAATCATTTATAAAACACTCATTGTAAAATACATATATATATTTATCATATATATATAACTGAGTAAAAGGAGAGGTTTTGTGGTGGGGAAGTGCTTGTCTGTGGCCCTGCAGTGTCATAGAGTGCAGCGTATCCATTCAAGTGAGGTTGGCTCTGTCCACCACCTTTGTTTAAGGGTCTAGCTCAACATTGTCTAGTGTGTATTTTGGAGAACAAAACTAGTTTGGTTGTTATTGTTTTTACTGCTAGACTTCTTAGAACATTTATTCTTACTAATATACATTTGTAAGTCTACAGGGGAAAAAGGACATAATTTTTAACATTGCCTAAATTTATTTAATCACAGGATATCTTTTTTCACAAAAACACAAAATAAATCATGGTACTAAGGCTTTATGCAATGCACTCCAGAAAACACTCTATTTTAAAACCCAGAGAAAACTCCTATTAAATTAGGAAGGAATAAGATAGAGACAAGTGTAATAGAGCTTCTAATGAGGATTATGGTTTTGCCTAAATATTATATCTCATTGAGTATGAAAGTGAAAATAAACCGTCATCACTCAACCATTATAATTGCTTTGGTAAAACTACTGTAAAGAGCAGCATAGATTTTTTTTTTAGTGTTTGAGTTTTGTTCGCTTTTATCACATTATTTATGGATCCAAGGCTAGTCACCACCATGACTTCCTTTACTCCTCTATTGCTGCTATTTTAAATTTGATCTTCCAATCCCTTTCCCTCCTTTTGTCCAACTTCTCACTTTGCTTCAGATCTGGCAGGATGGGGAGGGTTTGTAGACACCCCCTGTCTCGGTCATGCATTCTGGCCACCCCCATCCACTTCCTTCCAACCCCTCAACACACACCAAATTTCGACATCTGGCTCTGGTTCTTTATCTCCAATTCTCTCACCTTAGTCCACTCACCTTAGTCCCAGCTCCTTCATATTGCATGCTCAAATTTAGAGGTGAGTTATTTTTCTTTACAGTGAAGAGGAATCTTCTATCGTTAGTGTTTTCAAACCTACCTTTAACTCATTTAAGTGAACTTTGAATTTCCCTGTTGAATTTAACTACAAAGAATAAAAGATAGAGAAGGGAGTAGAGGAAGCCCTTTAAATCACTGTTTATATTTTCTTATTTAGCATATCAAAAGTCCATCCTTCCCTAGTAAACCCCCAAAATGGTGGATTTAGTTCAGGGACAGGAACACGGTAGAGAAGTTGTGAGGTGAGGAAGTAGGGGAATAAAATCGGAGATGAGCTACAGCTGGCTCCTACCAGCTCACCAGAGCCAGTTGTTATATTTCTTTGAATTATGTAAGCTGGCTGTTAAACATAGCCATTATTAAGAATAAAATTATATAAACTTATAATTGAAAAAATTATATTAAAAACAAAGATAATGAATATTCAAAACTCACCACTTCCTAATTATTTTATTATGTGTTACTATTATATATGATCAAGTTTATTTATGTCTATTCGCTTGGTGGAAACATTATAGAATAGTGTGCTATTGTGCATCTCTTCGCAATTCCATGGGCAAGTTAGCAGCTTGAAATTGGCCACGGGGGGAATATTCATCCCACAGAAATAGCAAATGTTACACATCAAGGCTTGATTTATTGTTTTATTGATTGTCTAGACCAGAAGCTGGCAAACTTTTTCTATACCCGTGTATCAATAAAACTATTTACCAAAACAGGAAGTTGTCCAGATTTGGCCCATGAGCCAAGGTTTGCTGATCTCTAGTCTAAATTTAAGAAAATGATGCTGAAATGTTTATAATGCATTTCAAAATTTAAATTGTGTTATATTTGTATCCATTACATTGTCAATAGCACAAAAAATTCAGAAAATATTCCAATATTTGAAAACCACTATCCCATTTGGCAGAAAAGCCACTCGCAACATTGACGAACAAGTGTCATTCTGACATTTGTCTTCTTTGTTTCACTTTCATGTTGCTCTTTAATGTAAAAGAAAGTGTCATCCAACATTTAGGTCAGAAGAACACTTGTTTGTCAATTGCAATAATAGATTGGCTATGGACACCAGAATTTGGCAAAAATCAACCAAAATATTCTGTAAGAATCAACTCATTATCTGGACTTGTATATTATGTTATTTTTATTATTGTTTGTAAATTGTTTATATTCCTTTATTGTTTATAATCCTTTATATTCATAAAGGATTTTATGTACAGGAATGTATATATGTATATTTTTTTCCTAAAGAGTCTGTTGTTAAACATTTATGAGTTTACCAATGAGAGAAAAAGAAATTGCATGTGGGAGCCACTGGAAGTAGCTGTGGAAAAGGAAGAAGTTAGGCCAACCTCTGGAGCCCTCAGAAGGAAAGGAAGAGGGTGTTTAGGAGAACATGGGGTTTTTGGACAAGGACTCAGGATCCCTCTGGATTGAAGTGGGGGATGGGACCATTGCACTCTTAGCAGGCCAAGTTGAAATTATTACTGTAAGTATGTTACATACAACGAAAGCACCTGATGCAACACGTGGGCTTGAGGTAACTTGTATGTTGAGTAGAAGTTGAAATCCAATATGGGTACTATACCAGATTTTTTAACTTACTTTCAATAGGAAAAATACTCCAAGCACCTAACAGACAACTTTTATATTTGAGGGAAACATGTCTGTCATAAAATAATCTGGATTTTAAATCATTAAAGCAATCTCTTTCTCATGCACAGCATGCATTGGAGATTGCACTTTTACTTTCTTTTGCCATTATTGTGTTCAATGCTGACTACTTTTTTAGAACTCCACTTGTTAGAACATCAATTTCTTTTCACAGCTTCAATTAAAATGCACTATGGCCATTTATCAACGTTGTATTACACAGCATCTCTGGGCTATCTGCATGCTGATGATCCATGATCCCTACTACCTGCAGGGACACATTTAATCCTGGGGCAACTTCTTTGCCTCTGGTCAATTTTCCATAATGGTGTCCAGGATTGTGTGAGCTCAGGCAATGCTAATTTATGTCATCACTTAAAGCCTGAATTTACGGAATTATTCCTGTTTCTAAGGAAATGTTGTCTATCCTCAAATCAAATATCAGTGATTTTTCATTTTAATTGGATTGCTGTTTGGATTATTCATCCTCCATCTTACTTTCCTATCTCATTCAAAGTTTACCTCTATTACAAAGATTATTCAGAATTCACTATGCTGCCATTCAACTATCTATCACAGTCGCTGGACACTTTCCCAATGTCTGATCGTCAACTATCGCTTTGGAAAACAGAGCCTATATATTTGTCCCTCTTCCCATTCTGAATAATAGCATCTCCAATTTCAGAAGGAACCATTTGATATTTCTCTGCACAGTTTTCCATCTAGTATGTTGCTGCTAGATGGTGACAGTGGCAGAAGTCTAGCTCCTTGGGGACTTGGTGAGAGCAGTTTGAGAAGTGTGAATGTGTTTGCTTAAGGTGAATAAAATGAAGAGTGCTGTCTGCAGTGTCATTTATAATGAAAATAAAATTTTCTGTACTAAATGCTAGTTCAATAAACAACAGTACATACAAATGAAACACTATGAGCCATAAAATAAATTTAAATAAAATTTAAGAAAAAATAAAAAATCATGACAATATTTAGTAAAAAATTATGGAGTTAAAATTATGTGGATCCTATTTTTATAAGTATATGTTATGTGTATTTGTGTCTTACCAATGAATGAAAAAATTAAAAAACACATTGACTAATGATAATTATTTTCTTTGGTAGGATTATGGGTGATTTTAATTTTCTCCTTCAGTGTTCTCCATGGTTTTCAAATATCTATAACGGTCATATCTATTTTTGTAGTCAGAATTTAAAACATTATTATTACAAAAAAAGAAATTGCTGAAACAAATAATCTGCCACCCCACCCCATACATGCCTCATTGGCTGTAACTAAGAGGAAGTCTGCTTAAATTACTCAAATTTCTTCATGTGCTTTCATGGAACCATGGATACTTTACAAGACAGAAAACCATTTGTTCTGTTTCTTAAAGAAACAGAAATGTTTCTTTCTTTTCTGAAGAAACAGAAAAGAAAAAGAAATGAAGGAGGCAAAGATTATAAAATGTTTGTATAAAATGTTCACAAGGCAAATGCTATTGCACCAATTTAGCGCCTAACTGCATTTCAGTGGTAAAATATCTGGAAAAATGTGGGAACTTTTGTGATCAATATGAGCCATACTCATGCAGTCTAGCATTCTGATTAACATGTGGAAAAGAATAGGGCACAGTTCATCACCAACAAGAGCCAAATCTTTCCAGTAGACAGTCAGACATATTCCTGGCATCCAGAGGTTGGTGTTTATGGGCCATGACATCTTCTCTCCTGTGGACTTTTTTTTCTTTTCATTCCTCCCCCATGAGTCCTGCTTTATCCTACACTTGTGCTCAGTCGCACAAATCAAGTTTCCTGCTGTCTCTGCATCACCAAGTTGAATTCCCCCTGATTGTTCACATTTTTCAACATATAGTAAAAGCATAATGAGGCCATAACAAAAGGAAATGTCTCTCCTAATGAAGAGATAACATTTTATAGCATAACTTATGCTCACCATGATGTTAGAAAGCCCCTTCAGTATAGGGATGAGGATGGAGAGGGGTGAAGGGGACAAAAGGAAGAGAGCTCCATTCTGCCCTGCTAATGGAAATGGGAAGAACATAGGGGTGAAGTAGATGATGATCTCATCTGGTTGCACAGGAGTGGGCATCTCACTGTTTTACAACTGGGCGAAATGGAGATCTGAACCACGGTATAAGACTTACTTGCTGAAAATGAGGGTGAGAGTGGGTGACATTTACCATCTTTGACTTCTGATCCCAGACTTTTCTAGCCTTCTCTTAACTCCTTGTGGAGACCTGAATAATTCTTTCCTCATGAGAAAATTCTTTTCTAGTAATTTCTGATTCATCTTTAAAGGATTATCCTTTAAAGGATTATCTTGTATTCCCTTAGTAAGAAAGGTATGCATTTATTCCTCAAAGACCCTCTCTGTGAGAAGCATTTGATATTATTAAGAACTCATTGGTGGGCTCCTTATTTCCATAAAGTTATGATTCTTATTGACTTTACTGCTGCAGCTGAATTGATTCAAAATATCAAAATGTCTTCTGGTTGATGCAGAGGCTACTGGCGATGAGTAAATCTAATGATTTTTTAAGCAGATGGTCCTGTACACCATTAAATCTCTAGTGATAGAGGTGAGTGATGTGATAGTTAATAATGGAGGTGGGCTCTCTGTCTTCTTCATCCACATTCCATTATTATGTTTTTAAAACATATAAAAATGAAGATAACCTCTGAGGGAATATACAAGGAGATCCTTCTCTCTGGTCTTAGTTACTGCTAATTTAAATATAAGACAGGCTTGCCTGTAGCCTAACAAAAACAGTCATCTCCTTTCCTTTTGGTCCAGCCCAGCTCACAGTGAGTGTTGGGACGTTGAGCATGTCTCCCTTGCAGTCAGGATTTTGGGAGGGTGTGTATCATCTCATGCTTTAAACGATGATGTGGGCTCTGAGGTCACCATCTCACTGACCTTTAGACACTTGCATGAGGCAGGTGAACAATGGGTCAAGACAGTGAGTTTTATTCTCACCAGATCATAGAAATTTGAATAATGATTTGTTTCAACTGAGGTGTAAGATAAAAATCCAATCTGTTTTTGGCTAGTCACACTCCTTCCATCATTACCAGCTCTCATGCTAAAATAATTTGTGATTTTATTCCATATTTTGATTTTTTTCTCATACGTTTTGCAACAGCAATTTTTAAGCTTAGCTACAGGTTCCTATCCCCTCCTCATTTTCTTGTCTAAAGACCAGTTTTTTTCTTTTAAAATTATTTTATCCCCATGCCTTCCTCTCTGAATTTTTGTTGTTGTTTTTTATTTTGCAGGGGTGCCCTTTAGTAATTTTTTTCACAAAAAGCCTAAGTCAATATTCTTAGTACTATGCATCCTTATGCATATTTTCATTTTGTTCTTACACTGGAATATTAACTTTAAACGATTTTTCTCAGAACATTGAAGATGTGATTCTGTAGTTTTCTGGAGACTAATGTTACTGATAAAAATTCTGATGCCAGTTTGATTCTCACAAGCCAGTAGATAAGTTTTTATTGTTTTTCCAGGGAAGCTGTTGACTTTTTCTCTTCTATTTAGCTTCTTGAAATTTCACCACGATGTGCCTCAGTGCAGGTTTCTTTTGCACTAACATCATATTCAGTCATCAGCCTTGGGTTTTTATTCACATATAGGATTTGACTTAATCTTTACTATGCCTTCCTTTCCATTTCTTCTGTATTTTCATTTGAAATTTATAATTGACGGGCCTTGTAACTTCAGGATCTAACCTCCCTGTGTCTCAGCTTTTCTCTCACGTTTATCCTCTTACAGGGCCTGCCTCTGCTTCATGTGGGGAGGGATGTGGTGCGGGGCTCAGTGTATGCTAGCGATTGATTTGTCTTCCTAGTGTGAGAGCTCTTGGTCCTTCCAGAAGCTGTAAGTTACCTCGGGTAACTGGGCTACTTCTTTGGTGCCTGGGCCTTCTCCTGTGTCTAAACTGATACTTCACAGAACATCCTTAGCAAGCAGAAGTCCTTTTCATCTTTCTTTCTTTTTAGAGACTGCTCTTGTCTTTCAGTGCCAGTGTATACTGTGAGCCCTCCCTGGACAGATGGTCCTCAGGCTTTCAGGCAGCAGTTCTCAGGGCATCAGTCAGCGGGCAGTAGACACTGCTCTCGTCTGCTCTGCAGGTTGATGAAGAGTGAGCCCAATCAAGTTAGCAGTGCTGAATGCAGTTCTTCACCTTGTCAGCATGATGCCTGCCTTGTGCATTGGTGGACTTCAGGCTTGGAATTTCTCAAATACTTCATTAGACCTCCAATGTTTTAGGTATGTTTTTTTCCCTCTGCTTTTTTCTATCAGTCTTCTTTCATTCGCCTTCTATCCTTAAGGAATTTCTAACATTTCAAAGATGTGAATGATATTGGTTCTTGTTTCCCTGTGATGTTACAGGACCTTTCTTTTCATAGGTTTTTTTCCCCCTTTTAAAGAGATTTTAAGTTGGAAGGAGTATAAACATTTGGGCTCAGTTTAGTATTCAGACCTTAATAATTCCAAGACAACAGGCTGCATGATCCATGAGGTTTTCCAGACTTACTACCTATTCAGAAGGCAGGTCCATGGTTGAGGGTTTGCTCCCAGTGCAATCATGGATGATCTCTCCCTTAGGAGCAACCTTCCCAGATCTACTTCAAAGCTCGGTAGCCCTCTTTAGGCAAACAGAGAAACATCCAAGTTACATTAAATATTATGTTACCATCTGGAACCTAGAAATTCTTTTCCATTATACCTTTACACTTAATACCTTATTTCACCCTCATACTTCCTGAACTGTAAAGTATTGCTAACTCTATTTTGTGGCTGGATAAACTGAGATACAATGCGACTAGTCATCTTGCATTCATAAGAACTGGAACAGGACTGTAATTAGAACTCAAGTATCCTAATCTACCAGGTCAGTGGTTTTTACTGCTTTTGCAGAGCAACATATGTGATGGAGTAAGCGTGCATATTCACCACATTCCTCAGGGTTCCTGGTGCACTAAACACAAACTCCAGTCTGATTTTATGACCTAGAGAGCTGAGTGCATCTGACGGTCTGCTAATTTTTGGACTGATATGAATTACTCTATTTAAAAAATGCTAGTAAACATTTATTGAGCACTCATTGTCAGGCAGGGTTCTAGTGCTTCATAGTGTTAACTAAATCATCCTCACAACTCTTAGCTTGGGGATAGGGGATATTATTGTTATCCTCATTTGATAGATGAAAAAACTGAGGGAAAGATTAAGTACTTCCCAAGTCAGTCTTACAGCAAATTACAGGCGTTGCCAGGGCCCCGACTGTCTGACTCCGGAGCACATGCTCTAAACCAGGCAAACGAAGGCCTGTGGCCTCAATTAGACCAGCTGCCTGTTGGGCCGGCCCCGTGGCTTAGCAGTTAAGTACGCGCGCTCCACTGCTGGCGGCCCGGGCGCGCACCAACGCACTGCTTCTCCGGCCACGCTGAGGCCGCGTCCCACATACAGCAACTAGAAGGATGTGCAGCTATGACATACAACTATCTACTGGGGCTTTGGGGGGACAAAAAAAAGGAGGAGGATTGGCAATAGATGTTAGCTCAGAGCTGGTCTTCCTCAGCACACACACACAAAAAAGAGGAGGATTAGCATGGATGTTAGCTCAGGGCTGACCTTCCTCACACACACACAAAAAAAAAACCACCAGCTGCCTGTTTTTTTTTTGTTTTTTTACTGCCCATGAACTAAGAATAGATTTTACATTTTTGAATTGACTACATTTTAAATGGTTATATAAGTACCTACATAATCCTTGATTTTGCCACTTGGCCCCACGAAGCCTAAAATATTTATGATCTGGCTCTTTAAAAAAAATGTATGCCAACTCCAGCAAGTCTAAGCATCAAGGCTGTAATTCACACACTCCTGCATTTTATTATTAGTTACAATTAGTTGGGCATAGCTCACTGTTAGCAGGTTGAGATGTACATTTGAGAAATGCTGCACTAGGATACACCATCGAGTCTAGAGAACAAAAATAGGCAATTTGTGGTTTTTATTGCTTCTCCTGCCCATGTCTTCCTCCCTCATAAATAAGGTCTTACCAGGCTGTGTGTGTGTGTTTAACTATTAGAATGAATTGATAAAATTTCTCCCTCTCCCTTTCTCTCCTCGTTAAATATACCCAATTTTACCTAAGGAAACAGTGAATGGATTGTGCACAGACAGAGGAAATCTGAAAATAAATCAGAACTCTGCTGCAGGATCTCAGCTTTTGTTTGCAGAATCAATTTTAGCAATTAATCTGGTGGAGAAGGAGTAGGACATATACCTAGCCTAAAATCTGGAACAGGCCTTGTACGTGGTCATTGCTTTGCAGGGAGGTAGATGCATGCCAAATCGCACATATTGATTATAGGGGTGCTTACTAAGCATGCAGTTAGGGCAAAGGAATTGGTTTATAAAGAATATTTTCATCTGTAACATGTGTCACAGAAAGTAGTTTCAGGTAATGCTAATAGTGATTTGGTGTTGAGGAGTCAGGGTACCCACATAGTTAAAGAAGTTTGAAAATTTCTTGTTAAACAAAGTTAACAAGTTTTCTTAGTCAGAAATTCTCCTAGAGCCCATAAAATACTAATATCCCTTATCAGTCCATAAGTGGCATGTATAGCATACAGTGTTGTATGATGATGAACTTTTTTTGTTTGTTGGTTGGCTGGTTTTAATCAAATGAGTTGTTCTCCAGGGAACACAGTTTGGGAAACATGGGTAAACATAGTGAATTGTTCTTTTCCACACTAGAAGCTTTTTCTGCCCAGTGAATCAGTGCCAGTTGATTAGAGTCAGAGCACCATTCCTCTTGGATATTGCAGAACAAAATTTATAAATCCCCATTCTCCCATTACTCTTTCCTATTTTAGATTCCATGCAAACCACCAGCCTTCTGTGTGCATTTGAGATGGTATCATTCTTTCCAATTCCAATATACTTTTATAACCATAAAATTTTCAAGTTGACAAATCATTTGGCATTGCTTTTCTTCTTGGTTTAACTGTCTCATGCACACTCAAGGAGTTACCTTAGTCTAATCAGCCAGTTCTCTCTAAATCACAATGTAAAATAGTGACAGTTAATTCCAACCAAGGTGGTGAGTTTCTGCTAACGTAGATCTCAGAGGCCTTCTGTAAACCAGTATTTAGGTTTGGAGCTTTAGAACACCTTGCAGGGAAATGTAAAACCTTTTGGCAACTGACCACTTTGTTCATCTACAACAGAAACACACAGCTCTTACTTTGAAGTTCTGTTTTACATTCTACCCAAGATGAAATGAATTTTGGTGGATTTCTTTTTTAAACAATCTTCAGATAGGAGCAAGTTACTGAATTCTCTAAATAAAGATCAGTCTCACCTGCCCTGACAACATTTAGCAGTCCTGCCCCCACCCTGTGTGGCAGAAATTGGCATTCTCTGTTTACAGCAGGGATCCTCCACAACGATAACAATTTCCTGTGCACATCAATTTCTCCTCGCGGATGGGCAGCCTGTCGCTATAATCAGATCTGTCAGCTCTTTGCGAAAGAATCGGAAAGCGGCCTTACTCATGTGGAAATCTAATAGCAACTTATTGTCACTCCCTGTTGGCAGCACAGCCCTGGGCTGTCAATGTAGTGTCCTGTGTCATGCTGCTGCAGTGGGCTGGGGCCTGCTGGAGGAGAAGCTGCTGAATTGGGCCACTTTTGCTCACTCTTGCACAATTTGTGATCTACCCAGTGCTGTCCCTCTCATGATTGACTTCTAGAAAATGATGTTGCGAAGTCCTAGCAGTTTTAGTCTGTCAGTAACTAATACAGATTTTGGCATCCTAATTCACATGATGAAAACCAATTAATGAAAACAATCTAGGTGTTGGTAATATATTCATTATGATTTCCTTGTACCATGAAAAATGAGGTACCCTGCTGTACTGAATTATCTGAAGTCTCTATCATTCTACTCAGAGATTGCACCAAATGACAGAGGTAAGATTTTTAAAAAAGAAATTCAAAATATATCCCAGGCAGTCATTCTCTCAAACATTAGATGCCAGCTAATTGATTTTTAAGTTTTTACTTTTCAGCTCCATTACACTTTACACCTCAGTATATTTTTGTACCCTCTCATATTTTGTAGAGGCAAGATATCAGATTTCTAGCTTTTAGCAGAACTGTTCAGTATATCAATTCCTGTTAACACAGCTGTTAAATATTGAGATCATGCTGCATGTTAACTGAAATCAATTTTCAAAGTAAATTAAATCCCTGAATGAAGGTGGGTGTATCTTTCCACATGAAGGAAGAAATGTTAAGAGAGTTGCATATATAAACAGATCTTGGGGAAACAAACTGAACTGTCTATGGACCAGTTGTATTATGATGCAATAATCCTATCTTTCTCAAGTGCCTTAAAAATAAAACATATTTAGTACAAGTTCAAACATGGAAGACAAAGATATAGATTTTGAAAATATGATAGTTTTTGTCTGATAGTCAGTTGGTTGTCTTTGCTTTAAAAGAACGTCTATATTGGTCTAGAGTTGAATGCAGCCAGATTCCTCATTCATTTCTTCCAACCAGAAAAGAAAAATGAGAC
Source organism: Ceratotherium simum simum (assembly GCF_057802395.1). Taxonomy (NCBI): domain Eukaryota; kingdom Metazoa; phylum Chordata; class Mammalia; order Perissodactyla; family Rhinocerotidae; genus Ceratotherium; species Ceratotherium simum. The sequence continues at coordinate 27,761,877 of NC_141910.1, read as the reverse complement.
TGAAGTATGTAATGTCTAAAATGCAATTATTACACTTCAGTTAGCTGGCTCTGGCTGTAGTTGATGGATCACATACAACTTTTTGAATACCAAATGCTGTATTCTTCTATTAAACCCAAATTGTTGACTGCACTCCTAAAAAGTAGGTTTTAACCTCATATCCCCTAATTCTCCCCTCTTTCTCCAGTTTTCTTTTCTATGTAGAGGAAGCATAAAGTAAAAAAAAAACCTTAAGCAGTGTGATGGAATAGAATATGTTTTCTATTTTAGTGGGCGATAAGTCTAATGATTATTTATTATATAGATTATAGAATATATGAAAAACATCATATATAATTCATATTTTCATTCAATCAGACTGCACACAAAAAGCTTTGTGAAGCTTCTTTGTTTCCTCATATTCTATAATATTATGAAATGTAAGATAAATATTCAGTCACTTAGCAAATACTTTGTCGTGTGGGCTCAGGGCAGCGTTAGGTAATTCAGAGGAGTGAGACACATGGAGTAGAAGGCACAGGGAGGGCCTTCATGTGACTTGTTACCTGGTTTTTGAGAGATAAAACTTACTAAGGTAAGAATAGTAGTAAAGCCCTCAATCCTTTCACAGGGGGAAACTATATGAAAGATTATTCTATGTGATTCTAAATGCAAATGAATGTAATTAAAGTTGAGGCATGTTGAAGACTGAGGTAGAGTGATCAGAGCTGGGGAGCTAATTGAGGGGTCACTGAGGAGATAAACTCGCTGATAAAAAGAAAAATAGGAGGCCCAGTCCCGGTGGCCTAGTGGTTAAGTTCTGTGCGCTCAGATTCAGTGGCCTGGGTTCGGTTCCCCGGTGCAGACCTACACCGCTCTGTTAGCAGCCATGCTGTGCTGGTGGCCCACATACTAAAAAATAGGGAAAGATTGGCATGGATGTTAGCTCAGGGTGAGTCTCCCTCAGCCAAAAAAAAAAAAAAAAAAAAAGGAAACTGGACAAATTGGCTTTTCCAGTGAGGGGAATGGTCTAGAGGAGCAGTTGGCAAATTATGACTTGTGGGCGAAATCTGGCAAGTGGACAATTTTTGTATGACCTCTAGTTAAGGATAGTTTTTTTCTTCTTAATGCATTGTAGAAAACAAAGAGGAATATGAGATAGAGAAAATATGGCCCAGAGCCTAAAATATCTGGCCTTTTACAGAATAAGTTTGTTGACCCATGGTTTAGAGTAGCCCTCTTCAAACTCTCTGTGACAATGGAACTGTTCCATGCCTGTGCTCATCAATGTGGTGGGCAGGAGCCACATGTGACTACTGAGCACTTGAAATGTCGCTAACGTGACTGAGGCACTAAATTTTTAATTTTATTTAATTTTAATTAATTTAGAGTTCAATAGCCACAGGTGGATGGTGACTACCGTATTGGACAGCACAGTTCTAGCCAACTGTGAAGATGTGGGCTATTTTACATAAAAGCGAAGGTTCTAGACTAAATCTTATTTCCTACCTCAGGTTGGCTGCCCTGTGTGGTGTGAGCTCTGCGGCAAGCTGAGAGTAACAGGGCACCAGACTGAGAGTGAAGAGTAATATTTGGAAACACGGAGAGTCTTGACAGGGGGAGGTGGTAGGAGGGCAACGCTACGGGGAGTTCCCAAACCAGGGATACAGTCTAAGTTCTAACTGAGATAACCAGAATTTATCTATTTCCAAATCGTATGCTAAGAATCCAGAAGGAGAGATCCGATCTAGAGGGATGGAAAGCGGGCCAGTGTTTAGACTGTAGCGTAGAGACATAGTAGTGTCGGACGAAGGATGAATCAAGTGGAGGAATCTGCCTATAATAGAAAAAGGTCATCTTAAACTGGAATGGGGGAACTGTTTTCTTTTTTTTAAGTTTAAATTGTTTAAATAAAAAAAAAAGAGGGGCCGGCCTGGTGGCGTAGTGGTTTAATTTTGTGTGCTCTGCCTCAGCGGGGTGGGGTTCGCAGGTTCAGATCCTGGGCGCGGACCTATGCACCACTCATCAAGCCGTGCTGTGGTGGCATCCTGTATACAAAATAGAGAAGGATAGGCACAGATGTTAGCCCAGGGCTAATCTTCCTCAGCAAAAAAGAGAGGAAGATTGGCAAGGGATCTTAGCTCAGGGCTAATCTTCCTCACCAAAAAAAAAAAAAAAAAGAAAGAAAAAGATTAGAAACATGATCCATATCTTCAGAAATAGGACTGATAGAACAAAGATGGACAAATAGACCTTTCAAGGCAGCTATGGAATAGGAAAGTGTTCCTTCTTTTAGGAACACCAGTATTCTGGAGGTAGAAGGTTCTATGGAATGGAGACGTTTTATTATCTAAAAGACTCTGGCATAGGATACCCACATGGATTTTAGAGGTGGGTGGGAGCAGCAGGTACCTTGAAACCTCTGTCCCATTCCTTCATGGAGCAAGGGTAGGGTTGCCAGATAAAATACAGTATACACAGTTACATTTGAATTTCAGGTAAATAACAAATACTTTCAAAATATAAGTATAGCTAAAATATTATACTGATACTAAATACTTATACTAAAAAAATTTAATTGTTTATTCAAAATTCAAATTTACCTAGGCATTCTATATTTTTATTTGCTAAATCTGGCAACCCTAGGTAAGGGCCATTGACACTGCCTGCTGATCTTCTTACTAGTTCCATGAAAGGGTGGGGTAGCTTACTGGAGGTTCCATCCAAATGTCTGGAATCAGGCTAGGGTTGACACTTATTAGACATGTGCTTTTGGCCACATCACTTAAACTCTCTTAGCCTTCTGTTCTCATTAGCGTGGAGCAAAGAAATTCACTCGAGAGTTATGTCTGTCCTACCTCAAACAGCCAATCTTAGGACTACTTAGTTCTCTTCTCTCTAATGCTCTTATTTTTGAAGGAGAAGCAGGCCTAAAAGGTAAGGTGACTTTTCCAAGAAGCCAGATTTCTACTCGTGATGACATGACCGTTCCTGGAATCTGCATATCTTGCTGCTCTGTTCAGTGTTTTTTTCTTTACACTGCACTGTCTTCTTCTATCTTCAAAGCCTTCAGAAAATAATGTACATTAAAGTGCTTTGTAAACATTAGTATGTAAAATATAAGTGTATAGAATGATTGTTTCTAGGCTGATATCAGAGCATGGAAATCACCTCCCTGATTATGCTGATTCACAATCCTCCTTCTGGAAAAATGTTTGGGTATCAGCACGTCACGACTCCAAAGTCTTAATCTTTTTTGATTGTTTCTGGAAAGCACAACTCATAAATCAAAAGCAAAGTTATCAAAACAAATTACCAATTCCAGGTCTTTTCAAATCTGGCCCCACCAGAAACCAACCAAAGCTATTTGAGAAAGGTAAATATCCTTAGATGTACACAAACCAGACTTTTGCATTTCACTGTTGACAGCTCAGGCTAGATGTGCAACTTGTATATTGCTGCCTGACTTGCAGGAGACAGATTCTTATTGCAAGGCAAGTCACATCCCTGCCAACATTTATAGCTGCTCTGTCACTGTGGCAGTGACAGGCTGACACCTCCCAGATGCTTGGATTTTTTTCCCCCAGCGTTAATAAACAGTTGAGATGGGGGTGGAGGAATGAGGTGAAATAATATTACTGTCCAGGCAGTTGATGCTAAAGAAACATTTAGATAAAGGAGGAGCTGACTTGAGCATAGAAAGAGACATCCAAAGGCAATGTTTAAGATCCAAAGTCTAAGAACTCTTTAGAGGCCCCTCCTTGGAAGGGAGAGATTTGAGCCTCTGGTTGCTGCTCCTTTGTGCCGTCACCGTGGACTATACCCTCTCTTTCCTATAATTGACTCCTTTTGGCTCAATTAAGAGTTTGGGAAATTTTAATCTTATATCGAGATGTATAACTGCTGGGTGGTACAACTGGTTCACTGTCTTTTGAATGTATTTAAGATTTGCTCTTCACAAATGATTCAGTGCGAGTTGGGTTTACTTTTATATTGCTAAATGTTGTTTTACATATGTAAATGAGGTTTTGGTTGAAGAAATTAGAATGGAAATATTTTAAGATATGTAAAGCTCTTAATCCAACAAATTATTTTGGAAATAAAAGGATTTTTCCTCCTGTGTGCTTATTGTTTGCTCAAAATTATGTATGCCTTACATAAATACTATGAATATACTCACAGAGACTTAACACGGTCCAAAAATCCTGCATTTCTTATAGAATATTTTTTTTAAAAACTCAATTCCTTCGTATTCTCTTGCACGTAACAAAATATTTTGTATTTCCACAGAAGTCTAGAATCTAGGTGTCATCTGTGTTCCCTTTTAGTGGTATCTAGTTATTTAGAATTATCAAGTAGATTAAATATCACTTTTTTTTTACCTTAGCAGCAGAAGAGCTTTCAATTTACAAATTAAATGCATATGTGTATGTTTTTTTTTTTTTTTTAACCAAACCCAGTTGACAGTGACTGTAAAGCATTTACTTTTCTGAACCCAAGTATCTTGGTAGAAAGAGGCTCCTAGTCTTCTGAGCTGTGCTGATGAGGTTTGAGAAATACTCCTTGTCTCCTACTGGTGGCAGGGACAAAGTCTTTAAGCAAAACTGCCCAGTCTAGTATCTTTGATTGGTATATTGGAGTAAATTTCCCTGTAGGGTGTAGTTTGTTCTTTAGAGGAAAAAATATGAGTGTTTAAACACACTTGAATAAAGAACACTTGTGTGTGTGTGTATGTGTATGTGTCTATGTGTATGCATACGCATACACAAATCACTAGGCTTCAATCTGATACAGAAACAGTTTGGGACTATGTCACTTTGGGTTTATGACTATGAATACATATTGTGTGCTAATTACTGTACTGAGTACATTATTTGAATTGATTAAATGCTTGCTTGCTTGATTGATTAAACCAGTCTCTATAACTGTTGAGTGGTGGGCTAGGATTAGTATTTGTATTTGTATTAGTGCTTTGAGGACATATGAAAGCATGCAGATTAGAAATTTGTTGGGAAGGGGTAAGGTATTTTGTTGTTTTCTTAGTGCTGTCAAGTTGATTTGAACTCCTAGGGCCCCGTGTACAGCAGAGCAGAGCCCTGCCCAGTCTTTCCTCTCACCTTCTAGTGCTCTATCAGACAATGCTCCGTTGCTATTCATAGGGTTTTCATGGCCAATTTTTTCGGAAGTGGGTGTCCAGATCCTTTTTCCTAGTCTTTCTAGTCTGGAAGCTCCACTGAAACCTGTCCACCATGGGTGACCCTCCTGGTATTTGAAATATTGGTGGCATAGCTTTCAGCATCACAGCAACAAGCAGCCGCCACAGTATGACAACAGACAGTGGTTCCTCATCGGGAAATGAACTGGGAATGTGGTGGTGGGAACACTGAATCTTAACCACTAGACCACGAGGGCAGGCTGGTAAGATATTACTCTTTTAAATCTAATGTGAACGGGACTTCTGTTTTGGTGTTTTTATGATTTGCGGCTCCCTCCTCTTTCCCCACCCCCTTCCACGTTTTGACCACTCTTTTTACCCAGATCCTTGCAAGATCATTCTAATTAAACTTCTTGTCTCCATTCAGGATCCGCACCCATAAAATCAACTAAGCAAATAAACAATAATTCCTTATCATATCTCTGAATAACATCAGGGGTTAAGTTTTCTCATGATTGATTTTTCCCAAGATTTATAAGCATTCATCCCAGATTTTTTTCAGAAGCAAATGAACTAAAATTAGGTTATAATCAAAAAACATTTAACAGAATCCCATGGAGAATTCATGAGCTTCATGGAGTACATTTTAAACTCAGTTATTTGGAATTCTAAATGTGGTTCTTCAATAAAAGCGATTTCACATGCAGTTAATTATTTACAAATGTACCACAATCTGCAGTCACCCAAGCGAACTCAAGTCAGTCTAGTCTGCTCCCACTCTCTCCCTCTCCAATTACCATCCAAATCTGTTGATCTCTGCCGTTTCTCTTGCATCTGTCCCCTTCCATCTATCATCACTCCACCTATGCTCTCAACGCGCCCATCTTCTCTCTGCTGGATAGTGCAACCGACCTATCACTATCTCCTTGTCTTGGATCTTCCTGCACTCCCATTTATTCCCTGTATTACAGCCGTGGCAATTTTTCTAAAATGCAAATGTGGGCACTTCACTCCTCTCCATACAAACCTCCCTGTCTCCCTGTAGCCCTCAATCTTAAGTCCAAGCTCCTCAGAACGCCATTCAAGGCTCCACAGCTTCGTTCAGCAGCTCATCTCTCCAGTTGCATCTTTCACTATTTATTTTTTCATACCTATAGATTTAGAATTTTTGAATTATTTATAGTTTTAAGATTCCATCCTGTGTTTGTGCCTTTTCTCAGGCTGCTCCCTGTTTCTGAAACACTTTTCCCCAGCTCCTTTGTCTCATAGCCCCATTGACATTGCTAACTTCTATTTATCTTTCAAAACCCTCCCCAGGTGTCACCCTCTCTGGGAAAAGATGAATCACTCTTTCTTCTGTGTTGAGGTCCTCTGACTTCGTGCTCTGGAGTTAGACTGCGTGGGATCAAATCCTAACACCGTCTTTTAATAGCTACGTTACTTTGGATAAATTATTTTCTTTCCCTGCACTTCAACTGAGGCCTTATATTTAAAATTATAATAATGCTTCTATTATTGGGTAGTTGTCAGGATACAATAAAAAAGCAAGATAGAAGAGAGCTTGCTATACCATAAAGGCTCAAAAAATATACTATAATAATAATATAATAATAATAATCATTATTAATTACTAACATATATTCAATTGTTATCACATTTCATACTGAATTATAATTATTACTTTACACTCCAATACCTCACAAACTAACATTTAATGAAGATTTTGAGGGCAAACACAGATTTTATTCATCTTTATATCTTCAAAAGTTGTTATAAAGCCGGGAACATAGTAGGCAGTAGGTATGAAGTGTTTTAAAAAGAATGAAATACTGTGTAAGTGTGTGGCAATATCATTCCACCATAAAAAAGAAAGCACAAGGAGAATTCAAAGTTAGAGATGACACAAGAAGAGTTAAAATTGATATTGCTTTAAATTTTAAGATGTACCTTGTTTAGGCTAACATCAAAATACAATTAAATTTGGGAGTTAAGTGCCTCTAATGGTGGAAAAACACCAAGAGTGTTCTGATGTGTAGCTTGGTAAAAAAAAAAAAAGACAAAAAAAAAAACAATCCATAATTTACATTTTATGTTGGTTAACACACAAAGCTCATCAACTCTCACAAGGAACTCCAACTGGAGCCCCCACTGCACTCCTAAATGCCAAGCAACCTACATCCCTTTTGCCAGGGCCAGACTCCTGCTGTCGCTGGCACATTGGATCCATTGCTTTGTAAGTCCATGTACGTGAAACCGTGGGATCATCCCCCCAGGACCCACATACCCTTCTAAGTTTCCATCCTTCTACCAGGAACATCCATACTTCCCAGAAGCTTCCAGGGCCCTGGTAATGACCTCAGGACCCAATTTTTCAGAGCCGTTCTCTCCAACCATAAATTTAGGCTATACTTGAAGTCGGGGTGTTTGGTGCCAGGAACCACATCTAGAATCCCAAAAAACTGAGTTTAAAATTATCTTTTTTAGATAATTTGCAAGCTAAACACACTCTAGTTTACTAAGTCCGTGTAAACTGATAATTGAGAGTAGACTGTACATTTCTTGGTATTGTACACTTTTAGATAGGCACATAAAAACCAGAAGAGCACAGCTGCTGGTTCAGATGTATTTTTGCAAACTTTGTGCATTACCCTTGGAAAAATATTTAAATGGATGAGTTAGCTAAAATTCTGTTTGACAAGACAGCAAGAAGAAACATGGGAATAGGGGTTAAAATTACACTAACACAATCATAAGCAGCAACCATGAAACTACAGAAGTCATGCTTCACGCTCCAAGCTAATATATACCTCAATTCACATGCCTCAATGGTCATTTTGAGACTGAAAATTGTCAGATTATGAGATCGAGAATAAAGTCACATCCTATTTAAGATGAAGCCCTTTATAATTGCATTAGGGGAGGGATGCAGGAAGAATAGCTATATCAGCAGCTCTAAGAATAAATATTTATTTAATAATTTCCAAAACAGACTAATTTTGGTGGAATTATTTGATTTTTGTGAAAATCAAAGACAAAGTCCTAGTAATAATAATAATAGCAGTAAAAACAAGAGGAAAAACATCCTGACAGTGTTTGAATAGCAAATACATTTTTTCTTTTACTCCAAGAAGAAGAGCTAATGATGTGCATGTTATTTTCTCATGTTAAATTAGGAAAACAAAAATACAACTGAAAAGTTCTTATTGGCCTGTGGCCCATTCCTGAATTTCATGCTGTTTTGGGCTTTGCCCCAGGGAGAGAGATATGTTATTTTGGATGTGAAAGACTGTCCAATGCATTAGCTGTGACAGGATTGCATAGACAGGTATTAAACTAGCCAATAGGAAATTTTGCAGATGTAGTGGACCATATTTCAGAGTCACTTTCTGCAATTTTCTGGCTCTGTAATGATATGAAGTTCCAATATGAATGTGAGGCAAATGATATGAGTAGTTAAAAAGAGTCCTGTTGACAGTAAGTACAAGACAACATATGATATTGGGGTGCACACACAACATGGCTGGTTAATCTTTGTTATGAGAGGTTCGGGGCATTCGATTGGAGATGTAAAAGAAACTTTTTACTTCAAACAAATGGGCTGAAGGTATATTTTATTATATAGAAGATAGTAAAGGTGATAGTCTGCAAACAGATCTGAATAGGTCAAATATTAAGTGGGAAAAACATCAGCTCGACTGGAAAGGGAAAACATCCACATTGACTGAAGAGAAATGACACAAATCAACCAGAAAGAGAAACACCAGGTTGACCAAAAAGAGAACACATCAGACCAATTACTTTACAATAAATCAATTGCTCACAACAAATCAATTACTCAAAACATTCATGCCCCACTGCCGGGAGAGTCCTCTCAATCAACACGGTTGGATGGGGGTCACACGTCCTGGGCAATGTGTCCCTTCCACAGGTGGAACTCTCTCTCGGTCTCAGTTTTCAGCAGTTTTTATGACATCAGTGATTTCCAGAGTAAGCAGTTACAGAGTTTTGCAGAGCAAGCATTTTGTGTGATAACAAATGGTTATCAGTGGCGAACGTGCACTGAGCCCCCTGGCTATTGTCCCAGCCCAGCAGTTGTGTACGTGCATTGTTTTCTCTGGTTATCGTCCCTGCCTGGCACAGATGGCCAGTCCCTCTCGTGCTATGACGCCCCAAGAGCCTTGAAATGTTACAACTTGCAACTCTCTCCATGGGAGAAGGGCCAGTTCCCACCACACAGAAAGCAACGTTTTATATTTCTTGGTTTGCTGGTGGCTGTAGGTCAATGGAGTGGCCAAACATGGCTGTACTCATGTCAAGACAATCTTCAAGGCTCATTTCACGTCAGAAAACAGCCAAGTGAGAACAGCCCCTTCCAAATCCAGGCTGCCACACAAAAGCCAACAATCCAGTGCAATATTTTCTCATTAAGCGAAGGAGTTTCCCTCTGATCAATCTTCTTGAATAAAATAAGATGATGTTCAATTTTTAAAGAAATGTAAGATTGGTGCAATTCAAGAAAGCTGTTGGCATACATTCAGTCTACATCATACCATTGCTTCCTCAGCATGAGCTGTTTTCAGGAAAAACAGCAATTGACACTAATTAATACTAATTACTCATCTTGCTCTTATTCTTTTAGTTTTTCTGGCCTTACCAATATGTACTGTTCAAGTTAAATATTTGCTTGAGAACTGAAGTATTTTTTTCAGCTCAGTCCTAACACATGCTCTTTTCCAACTAGGAAAGCAGGAAAAGGAAGAACAAATGGGCTTAGGTCTTGTAAGAGTAGAGATATGCTTAGACCTCAGGGCAGGTTATAAACTTCTTAAAGATTTAAGGTTTTATTATGTGATTTATTCCAACCATACTTTCTCTATCTGTATAGTTATTACAAGTAGGCAACACGTAAGCTATTATTATTGCTACCATCCTTATTATTGGTATGATCTTTGGTATTATTCTATTATTATTAGTGCTATTCTTATAGTATCTGTACTGTATGGTATTCTCTGTGTTTAAATACCATCAATGACTTTTCATTGCCCACTGAGTTAAGAATGAGATTTTCAATTCAAGGATTAGAAGCTTCACAAATAGTACAGTCCCATCCTCCCTCTTCCAGCTGCATCTCGTGTTATTCCCCAGTCATACCCTGAGCTCCTGCTAACTACACCAGTCAGGACTCCCAGCCACAATCTGGGCTTTTTGTTTGTGTACCATTCTTTACTCAAGCTCTGCCCTTCCAATTTTAGTTTCTTTAACCTGCCCAACTCCTTATGAATAATTTCTTCCACTTTACAATCCACATAGCATTTTATACTTTTGTTAATAGTACACTTTAACAAAAGTATAGTTTTGTATAATTGTGTGCATCTAGTGTCCAATGCAATTTATTGTATTAGACTTAAAATAAATATTTGATAAATCAAATTAAAGTATCTAACAAGTTAAACATATTTTCTACCCTTCACAAAGGAAGTAGGTATGGACATAAACTAATACGTTTTCTTAGTTTTAGATATATTTGCATCATGTAAATATTTACATTTAATGTAAATATCATATAGCAGACATATTTTTTTGGTATATACCTAAGAATATTCTCCTGAAACCTGTGTACTTGAAGTCCCTCTAAATTTTGTAACTGATATACTGATTAATTTTAGTATTTTATCATGGTTTCCAGAATACACCTAATAAGGACTGCTGAATCAGCGCTGACTGTAGTGACAGTCATAGCGGCAGCTTGGGACTGGGTGGTAAATTTTGTCCCAGCAACTGCTATTCACTTCCAGAAGTGGCCATTCCATTCTACATCAGTCTATAAACATAGCTGTTCTGTACTATGGTCCATACCTGGTTTAGGTTAAAACTTTATAACGACTTTCATAGACAGGAATTTAATGGTAATAGAAACTTGTAATTTTGTTCTCTTACCTTACCATTTAGTGTCTGTTCCTTTCACTTACAGATACAGTGAATCTGTGTTTCTGTAAGATCTTCTTTAATTTAAACCCTTTTCAACACCTAACTCTTAATTTTACCTTCTATGTTAAGTTTATTCACTATACTATATTCTTAACATAATCAATACATCATAATTCTTTGCTTAATAGAATTAGTCACTGGATCATTGTTTACAGAACGCACTGTAGCCCCTTTTTAAGTTAAATCCCTCTGCAGCTAAAGTTGTATGACACCGAACAGATAATATGTATATTACAAATATCCATATGCATAATATCCTGGCAAAAAAGTCTTTGATTCACATAACAGATTCTGTTGAGTGACTTCAGTGGATGGGGAGAGTAAAAGGACAGGGGTTTATAAATATTGATCCCTCAAGACAGACATGTAACATTGACATACCTTGAGAACTGGCTGATGATACAGTAGAAGTGGATGACATAACAGAAATGATAATCTTTTCCCTTCTTCCCTTCAAACACTTCCAGAGAAATAAATAACTGTTGTATTGAAAACTTGCAAATACATTCTGTGTTCCTGAGGTGTCTTTTCCATTTTACCATTGAACTTAGGCCATTCATCACGTAAATACTTTTAGGGTGGTGGAGCTCTATGTGAATTAACTCACCTCCAAGATCACTAAACAGCACCAGTACATTCCTTCTCCTAGACACAGAAAGGACTTCTGTTTGGGACCACTTATTTCCACGTGACTGGTTTATGTATTTGAGCATTTGGACCTTATTGCTCTCTGAGAAAGAAATTGCTCTGAAAAGAAGTGAGATGGTGAATCAGTATGAGATGGTTTCAAGCAAGGGAGTAAGCAAGGTAATAGCCTTCTTTATCATTATTATTTATTCAGGAAACCATTTAGAGTTTTATAGACAACTTCTGCCATAACCCCCCCAAAAATAGAGAAAAGAGGAAATCATGGGATGTACTTCCCCACAGAGAGACTGCTTGTTCTTTTGGGAGTTCTAACCCTTAAAATGATTTCTCACGAGCACAGTCCAACAGCTCTCAGGACTTTTCTAATAATTTTCTGGGTGGCAGTTTACATTTATTGACAATTGCTATGAGAACTCAAAATTGCGAAAAGCATAAAACTAGAGGTACGAGACTTCTCTTCCTTGCTAGATTGATCAGTAACCTTTGGAACTATAGTTTCATGCCTTTTCTTCTCAAACACACTGAAGTTTTAGGAAAAAAATTAATAAAAACCATGGGAATTACAAAAGTTCTTCAGAATAAGAATAAATTATATCATGACTATGGAGGCAAAAGGGTATAGGGGGTGCTGAATTATCACACGTGGAGCCAGTTTCGGTGTGTCCAGGCACATCCCAACAAGTTAAGAATCACGTTAAATGAAGCTGAGCAGCTTTCTCCCAAGTAGATGTTATTGGTATTAAAAAATGAAAAGATTGATACTAGTGGCAAATCAGCCTCTTGGCAGAACCTGACAGTATTGAAATACAGTCGAGAATCTTATTCTCAGCTTTATTGTCCCAGAAATTCAGTTTTGCCAGGGCACAGTTTGGTCACATTTAGGGAGACTGATAGAACCTAAACAAAGTTAGAGGAAACTAACACGTAAGCTAGCCCAATCGAAGGATTTACAAAGGGCAGTGTGTAAATAGATATTTATGTTTATTCTCTAGGACAATCTCTGTACATTTCAGGGTATTTGGGAGGCGAACTCAATAGTCAGAAGTTGGTTGTGGAGAATGTCACCAGAGGTGATTTGGTTTAAGAGCTATTGCATTCATTTGATGAAAACAACGGAGACAGCAAAACTATTTCCATCCTTTTATAATTAACATCTCAAATGACGGACATTTGAGTGTGCCAGATTCAAAGTCTCTGACCTCCTTAATCAGTGCTGGATAAACAATTTGATAAAATCTTACTTTTTACTCACCTTTTTGTAGGATCCTTGCATATATCTAACCTTTTGTTAATGTTAATAGCATTCTTCAGACAAGGTATAATGAATAAATGGTAAGGTTCTCCCTCCCTCCTTTCTTTCCCTCCCTCTTTCCTTCCTTTTCTTCCATCTTTTTCTCCAAAAACTGTATTTAATTATAATTTGAAGGAAAATTTTAAACATAGAAAAGTGTAGAAAATACAACAAATATTCATAATATATCCACTTTACAGCTTAAATAAATTATAATATTTTCACATTTGCCATTAAATGTGGATTGTGAGTAGATTTCCTCTGTCAGGTTAATGAAGTTCTTTACTATCTCTTATTTGCTAACAGTTTTTATCTTGAATGGGGCAATCATTTTTCCATTTATGGTATTGGCACTATGTGGTCATGAGTTTTTTTTTTACTACGATAAATTTAATTTGCTTATTGTATATCTTTACATGATTTTGACTCTGGATTACATGTTCATTATAGAATGAGTTGGATACCTTTTCTTTGTTTTGTAGTCTTTGAAACAATTTGCATCGTATAAACTGGATCTGTCTTAGAGGTTTAGATTTGATAAATGTCTTCTTAAAATTAAGTGTCCTGAGCCTTTTGGGAGGTTACATGTGCATGTGTATGTGTATTGTGTATATGTGTGTGTGTGCGGAGTGGATGGGTGGGTGTGGATGAACCGTCAGTAATGAGCTGGGGAAATGGAATTTTAACTATTTAATTTATTTAATGTTGGTTTATTGTCATCATTTTAAAATTCTTCTAAGGTCAATATTACAAATGCCCATGTATTTTTAACTTTCCATTTCATCTAGGTTGTCAAATTTGATATAAATTGTTCACATTATTCTGGTTTTTAATCTTCACTTGGTCTGTTGATAAGTTCCAGTTTTTGAACTTATCATTGGTTATTTATACCATTTCTCATCTTATTAGAAAAATCTATATTTTATAAATCTTAATAGTTTCAAAGAATCAACTTTTGGTTTTATTAATTTTCTCTGTATTTTTCTGTTTTCATTGATTTCTGCTTTTACATTTAGTATTTCCATTTCTCTCTGTTTGTTCTGTTAATTATTTTTCTAACTCTCTGAGTTGAATGCTTAACTCATTTTAATCTTTATTCTTATATAATGAATGTATTTAAGATTTTACCTACCTCTGATTAAGACTCTAGTCGTTTTGTTATATAATACTTTCAATTCTGCACAGGTATTTAAGTTCTAAATATGTTATGATTTTCATTGTAATTCCTCATTTATCTTTGTTTTAGGAGTTTATTTTTATCTGTGTCTAACATTTTTACAAACATTTTAGGATCTGCCAATTTCTAATATAATTTGAAAATAGTCAGAAAATAGTCTGACATGATTCTTCAACATTTGTATTTGGATGTTCTTGAATACTATGGACCAGGAGGAAAATTTAAAGTGGTCTAAACAGTTAGTACAATGACAATTCTGCCTCGTGAAGGTTAACATAATTTAGTTTCTGGTCTAATCCAGAATGAAAGAGCTAGTTTTTCTCTTCTATTTAGAAAAATAACATTTTTCCAGTATTTTTTCACTTGCTGTCACTGCAGGTGAGGATGTATAGATGTGATGTGGAGAATTACCTTATAGAGAGGAAGAGAATGAGCTTTAGCACCAGGCAGCCTTCATTTGAATCCAATTTTGATACCTAACATGGCATTGGGCAGGTGACTTGAAATCTCAGTATTGGCTCTTTAATTTATGCATATGGAGCTCATACATTTTTAGATATCATCTCCTAATCCTATAGAAATACATGCATCGATCCCTTCTCTGAAAGCACAACTGTGTGGTAAAATGATCGTACTAGGTGAGAAGCTGGGCCTGTTTGCTGCTTTGTGGTCTTTCCTAGTGTGACATTATGGTGTCATTAGAATTTGAAATGGCTACTTCCCTAGACCAGGTATAAACTTTCTGATAAAATTTTCTAGGAGAAGACTTAAAAAGGCAATTTTCTTTCCACTTTGATATTCAAATGAGCGATGTGCAGACTTCAGCTTTTCTCTTTCTGGAATAAGATGGTAGGAAGTAAGTTTAGTGATTATTTTTACTGTTAGTTATGTAAAACACTAGATAGTGTTTCAGTGCTTTAAGTCTCCCTTTGGGCAGCTGTGAAATTAGCAATGTTTTCCCCATGTATGAAGCAGTATCTTTATTGTCTATTAGCTTTGGTTTTCATCAGCAGCTATTGCAATTTCGGGAGTGTGGCTCTCCCTAACCCCTGATGGGGCACGGGCCTATGGGTTCTGAGTCTCTAAGATGCTGGTTGTATTGTGGTAAGCTGGGAAGCCTGGCAGATCCACCAGTTCACTTGCCGAGCCTCCGCAATTCACTCATGTCCCTGTGAGACAGCACATTCCGTGTTGGTAGAAGGCCAAGGAGCCCACAGCTGTGACAAATCAGCTGGTGTGTTCCCTCAGGCTCTCCCAGAGATATTGAGGTGGATGGAAGAGTGCCTATTGAAAATTTGGGTGCATATTATGTGTTTCTCTGTGTCCTCCGGTTGAGGGTAAAGGACCAAGTAAGGAAGTATTCTCTTTCCTTTTTCATGGGTAGCATTATCCTGGGCCTAGAGAGGGGAGCAGATCTTAGTCTTTTTCATAGTTTCAGAAAAGTCTTATTTATGGTTTTCTATATTTTTGTGGTTGTTTCAAATAGTTGTTTTTAAAGTTCTATGGGTTTTCTTTTTTTTATCTTGGTAAATTCAGCATCAGAAGCCATATATCAAGCTTGATAGCAATTCAAAAATAGGGAGGCCACAAATGCTTGAACTTTTCTCTAGGTGACATCTCTTAATAACACAATACATTTAGAAATATAGTTACTGAGGTTTTCATAATTGTTTTATGAATGCAATATTTCTGTGGAATATGGACACCAGAAATCAAGCAGTTTTCCTAAGATGAGGATTGATCTATAGCTTTTAAAATAATTTTTTATCCTCAAGAAAATGTAATAGGAACAGCAGAATTGCGGGACCCCTGTACAGGTCGTGTTTGGGCAAATACATCTTTATTTGTTAAGTTGTTTACATGTTTATAGCAAGCCTTGCTCTCAGCAGAAGGCAGAGAATTCCCACTCAAGTAAATGTTGCCTTTGCACAATCATTCTTAGCTTCCAAGTAAGCAAAAGGAAATTGCATATTCATTTCAAATTTGTTATTTGGCTTACTGTGACTAGAGACGTACTCAACTATGAATTTTTAAACTCATGGATTATTAAAAAACAAAGTTTTGACAATTCTTTTAGAAATGTGAAAAACAACTTGGGAAATAGGGAAAGTATTGAGCTATGAAAGATAGGATGGGGAGAAGTAGAAGGGAAGAAGAAATGAGAGGTTGTTTTCTGTTGTCAATGCGTTTGTCTTGGAAGAAATAATTCTGAAAGAGGAAACAAAGTGGCTTCCCTTAAGCACATGAGAGTTGCCCAGATTTTATCTAATATTAAAAATCATGACTTGTGTCAGCTGGCTGTCAGGATTCTGAGATAATATTAACTTTCATTTCATGGCAGTGCTCTTCCGCTGCTGATTTTATGTTTAACAGAGTCCATTTCTTCATCTCGCCTTCAGAGCCGCTGAATTTAAGATTTATTGATCTGGTGTCAATCAAATATGCTTTATTTTCTGAGTCCTTACCTCATCTAACTGTCTGTGGCCCCTGGAAGAGAGGACACTGTTAACGCTGGTGAATGTGGGGAAAGCTTGGCAGGTGAGGGAGGAAGGGTTTAGCTGTCTCGGTTTGGGTGGAGCATTAGTGCTAATCGAGAGAGAGTTCTAGGTCGTGGAGCTTCTAGGACGTGGTGCACTGCTGCAGTGAGGGTGGCTGGAGAGAGATCCTGTAAAGCAGCCCAAGCATCTGCTGGGGATAAAAGTAGTGACTACATGCTGAGAAAAATGACAGAACTGCATTTTTTGTGTGTGTGATATTGCAATATTGGCATTTTATGAAAAAAGTAAGCATAACTTATTTAACAAAATAACCAAATATAGTTACTTAATGCTTTTCAAATACTAGCATTTGAATGAAATGTATCCAATGTAAAGTTATGAAAAAGTATAAAACTTAAAAATATAATTTAAATATAAATGACAAGCTGCTAAGTGACATGTCTGGGCTCTGCTGTTTGCTTGGACTCCGTTCCTCTCCATCCTGGGACCAGTGAGATCACTTGGAGCTGTATCCTCTGATGTGATCAGTCCAGTTGGCCTTCAGTTATCTTCCTGTTATTTAGCTCCCCCGAGTGGAGTTGTCGCTACTGTTGCCGCTAGGTAGCTTTTCTGCTCTGGCCAGAGGGTCTGGTTTCAGCAGTTTTGATTTCTTTGCTTGCCATCCCCAAAGAAGTGGCCGTGTCCCTGGCCTCTCCTCTCTGTTCCCAGCTGAGGCGCCTGCCTGTGCAATGAGCAGCTTCAGCCAGGTCCATCCCAGGCTTCTTGTGTGGGGATGTGGTGAGGTTGGGGGGAAGATTAACAAATATTGCAGGGATCAGTGACAAAGGGTAGTGGGAACGGCTTGCAGTGAGGATGTCAGGAAAGGGGGCTGGGCAGGAAGTAGAAGAGGAGGCTATTAGAGACAAAGATACAAACGGCCAACTAAGCTGCTGACCAATGTCTCAAACGTTTGCATGACCACAACTAAAGTACCAGTGTTTCCGTTTTTAAAAATAGCATGGTAAAAGGTGGTGGTTTTCAATCTTGGCTGCACATTGGGAAGCTTTGAAAATCTTGAGGCTTGGGTCCCATTCCCCCAGAGATACTGGTTCAACTGGTCCGGGTTGTGGCTCTATCATCAAAGTTTAAAAATCTTTCCAAGAAATTCCAACATGTAGCCAATGTTGAGAACTGCAGTTATAGGTAAATACTAGGATTTTGAAATATTCTAATCAGTAAATGGAAGGTGCAGCTCTTATCTGTATTTTAACCAAAGGGAAACAGGCTCATCTTTAAGGAGCATCGTAGGCATGGTGCTGAGTACTTACATAGCTTTTTTTTCATTTTCATTTCATAGTAATACTGTGAAGTGAGGATAGTCAACTGCAGTTAAAAGTTGAAGAAAGTGAGGCTTAGAAAGGAGAAGTAATTTGCCCAAGGTGACCTGTTTGTGGAGGTGAAGCTGGCAGCTGGGACTCAGTCTCAGGTCTATGTGATTCATCTTTTTTCTTATCTTTCTTTTAAGACACAGTTGTAAAGTGTAACTTATCATGGATTGCCTGTGCCTTATATCTAGGGATAAGAAAAGAAATCTATATGTTCTAATTACCATAATCTGTAACATTGTTCAAAATTAGAGGTCAATAAATTATAACCTACTGTACATCTGAAACTAATAGGATATTGTATGTCAATTAAACTTCAATTAAAAAAATCCCTGACATATAGTGTAGAGAATGGTTGTTCACATTAAAAAATATATAACAATGTAAAACAACGTGCAAGGTTCTTTGAAGGTATGAGCTTCCCTAGTGCAATTAAGTGTTGATTTTAAATCGTTAGGTGACCCTGGGGGTTGGTGCTTAGATAAATGTAAAGCCAAAGCATCATGAATCATTATTGACAGAAGATTAATCATAGAAAAAGGTAAAACTTTTGCAAATGAAGTCACTAGCAACTCAGGATTAATTATGATGATTCCATTCATATTTAGCTTTGCTTGTAAATTAAGTAACTCACTGCATAGTTCTGTTTCTATTTTTGCACTAAATTTTTTTCCAAAATTTCTTATTTTTTAAAATACTGGTATGTACAAGAATGTTTTAAGAAATGTTCCAATTTAGTAATATGCTATCTTTATGGTAGCAACTATATCCGAATTTCTCAACATGTGTTCCCTGGATCACCTGCATCAGAATCACCTGGGATGCTTGTTTTAAATACAGGTTCCAGGGTTCCAGGCCAGACCTACTGATTCAGAACTTCTGAGGGCAGGATTCACCTTTCAACAATCTCCTCAGGTGAATTTCATGCACCCTGTAGAGTGAGAATCCCATGCTACATCATGGGTGAAAATATTCACGGTTATACTAGGAGCATAGATTTAGAGGAGCAGGCAAGCAGGGTCTAAAGATTCCTGCAGCGAAGTCGAGCAATATCAGGTCTCTATGTTTTCACGGTGTATGATAGAAAGCAAATATGGAAACCATCTTACTAATAAGAAGCAGATTCATCCCAGTGGGCAGAGAAATAATAGAAATGAGGAAACTCATTAAAAGAATGGAAACTGGGATGGGTTGCTGCTAGTTTTTTCTGCTTTATCAGAATATGATTGATCTAAGGGCCAGCTCCCTTTCTGCAACCCTTCTTCATCCTGGAAATGACCAAGTGTGCCAGGCGTTTTCTGTTTGCTCCTTCAGATCCACTCTCCATCCCTTTCCGCCTGCCTTGTTCTCTGTCTGGGGAGGCTTAACTGTATGTACTCCATCAAGAGGCTCTCCTGCCCTGTGGCTTCTAGTGGTGTGATTGATGGGGTGCCCCAGCAGAGCAGAAGGAAGGGGGAGAGTGAGGCTCCTTCACTGTGGAACCAACCCTGGCTAGCTGTGACTTTGGATTGCTCTGCTCAAGGTGGCCTTTTCTGCACAGTGCTCCACCCCTGGGTTCTGTTACATGCTTTTGCCTTGTCCCTTTGGGTCTGAGGGTAGTAATAGCTCCATGGTTGCAAACCCCAGGTTAACCGCAAAATCTTTTATGTTCTTCTACAATCTGGCCACATGTTTCTATATTTTAAACCCTCTTTGAATTATCCTAATTTGACTATGACATCTGTTTCCTGTTTGGACCCTACTGAAACAGCAACCAAATGTCTACAGGCAGGATCAAAAAGGAGAGGCAGAATCATCTCCTCTGTGAGCAAAGGTTTAGTTTATCAAATATGACAAGCTCCTTGCCTTAGAGCTCTCACATGTGCTATTATCCCTGCCTAAGAATCTCTTCTCTCCACCTGTTTGTCTTGCTAACTCTTGGTCATTTTAAAAGTCTCGCCTTGAATGTCAAGTTATAAGAGATGCCTTAAATGCCTCCCCCAAACTAAATAAATTCCCCTTGCTATACTTTCTCATAATATGCTTTACTGTTCCTTAGTTGTACTCATGCATAATTAAGTAATTTATCTTGTATTATCTTTGGGCATCTCTCACACTGGACTCTAGGAGGGCTCTGACTATTTTGTGTTCACCACATGCCCTTTGCAAGTGCTCATTCAATTTTTGTTGAATATGTGAATGAGTAAAATATAATCATCCTAGAAAGTTTAGCTGTTATCCTTTTCCCCTGGGAAAACCTACAAAATATATAAACTATATATACAACACGCTATTTTCTGTGCTTCCAAAAACCCATACCCTTTCCTTTGACCAATTATGCCAATGCTCACATGGACCTCTAAGTCTCAGGTGAATGGTTCTACTTTTCTCCCAGAACCTTGTCTATTTTACGAAACATTTGCCATAAGAAAGGAGGCAGAAACCTGTCAAACCAATTGTCAATAATTGATAAGGTAGTAATAAATCATACAAAGCAAGAACAATTGCATAGTAAGTATAGGAGTGGTGCTGGGTGAAACTCAGTTGGTGGGCATTTGAATTTTCCTAGCAAATGGGAAAAAGACCCACTGCATCCCCACATTTCCCTTTCCTTCTCTCCGAAGAATTTCTAATCAGAGATATTAGCAAGCAGCTACCTATAGTGAAAAAGAATCAGAGTGCTAGAAATTTTTAGGTGGTAAATTTGACAAAATTGCAAGTTTTCATTTGCTGTGGGATTCTCTTTCTGGAAACTTAGTAACGTCTCCTAAATGAGTAGCCTGGATTAGATGAAGAGAAATTCTTTTTTTAATCACTCCAAATATTTGGAGATAGAGTAGCTAGTGAGAACCCCTCTTGATAATGCTCCATTTTTTTATCCATTCCATCTCCTCATAATGTGTGGTTCAGTTTCTATATAGCCTAAGATTTGGGGAGACACAGAGGTGAGTAAGTAAGGTGCCCCTACAGATCTATAAGGGCTATCAGTCTTTCTTCCATTTCCATTCCCATTTCATCCATTCCCAGTCCTCACTGCATTTCAGGTTTTCCCTTCAGAGAACAAAATGTCCTGGCCCCAAGGACTCATCTCTTTCTCTTCTTGAAGGACCGCAGTCAGTGCAGTTTCTCTTGCCAGCTGCCACCTTATGCTGAGAAATCATGCAGATACCTACCCTTCTCCAAGTCATCACAAGCCCAGAGACAACCTTTCTGCCTTGCACCAAATGCCACTGTGAAGAAAAAGAAAATCAATCAGAATCTTCCTGCATTTCAGTGTGGGCTGGCCTTCCTTCTTTGTGAGTGATTTCAGGGGTCAAGAGAAAACTATTCAGGGCCTCTCGACTAATTTGCTAATATCTGAAATTCCTTTGTTAAAGACTTAAGTTTAATACTATCAGTCCTGTTTAAAAACAATCTCCTTCTGTGAGGTAATACAGCACAATGTTAATTATATACATTTCAGTGTGAATAAGACTGCCAGATGCATTTTGAAAGTACATTTCTGTAAGGAGTGGGGAGCAAGAAAACATGAGGACCCTGTATTAAACACAGATAGGAGCAGAAAGGGGACACTGACTCTCAATATAAGCATCATGTACTTTGGCCTAGATACATTGCTTACTTCAGTCTCAATTTCAACATTATTACATTTTGTTAAGTATTGAAGGCATTCCAAATAAAATAATACACAATGAATTTTCTCTGCCTATGCCCAAGCCAGAGTAGTATTTACTTCTCTATTAAGAACATTTCAGTTTATGCGTATATTACAAAACTAATATAAAAAATGCACACATTTTAGACTTGTCATTATTCATGTATATTTATGGGTTTTTTGCTTAACATATGTTAGAACTCCACATGGATTGAGCACTATCCAAGGCAGGAGGATTTATAGACATGCAAGAACACAACAGTATGTGTTACCTTGTACCATTATCCTTCAGTAAATGCAAACAGGGACATTTATTAAGCACTTCAAAATTTGTACCTCCATCTAGTGGTAACTGACCGAAATAACATGTTTTTAAATTGATTTTGTAGGCACTGGGAGAAGATAAATTGAAAAGTTCTTGGTCAGCCAGCATCCAGTATCAATCCAGTTCTATTTTGATATGGAATGGAACGTATAAAGTAAAGCTAGACGTGCAGTAGCCAAGGGGGAGCCCAGGAATTTCACCCATGAACAGTAGAGTAGGTGGGGATAATTCAGGATGGAACAAGCCAGGGTTTCAAACAGTATTTATATAGGAGAAGTCTCATAGTACTGAAGGGTGGGTGGTTTATTTTGAACACAAAGAGGGTGAGGGAATTAACCCCATTTGTTCTTTCTGCTGCCATCTTTCTCCATGGCTTCCCAGAGTCAGTCTCCTTGATGGCAAAGAATGTTTCTGAGAGAAGTCATTTTGAGATATGAAAGCATCCCTTGGTTACCTTAAGTGTCTCATTTGAAATCCTAGTGAGTGGAAATATCAATAAAATTTTGTCTTAAACTGATATAGGAGCAAAGAATGTCTGCTTCCAGACTCTGAGGCTGCCAAGGAGAAACACTTAGTTGAGAGAGCAACTTGTTAAAAATGTGTAAGTTCTCTGACCCAAGGTTTCCCAGAGCCCTTCTCGTATGAATTCTTTCCAGGATAAGGTAGAACAAGCTCCTGAAACAGATAACTTGGGATTATTGTTTTTTAATATAAAAAAGACAAACCTGGTTCCATTTTATCTTTTTTTTATGAGATAAAAGAAAGGATTGCTTAGATTTATCAAATATCATAGAACTTTCATTCCACTATGGATGGGAAAAAATAGTAGGTCTAATAAATATTACTGACCAAAACATATATAAAGTCACATAATTTATATAAAAGTTCATACTATTTATTGTGAGTTGCCTCAGTGTTGAAAAATCTAATAGAAACCTTATGTATGCTGTTCCTTAGGCTTTGCCTGTACTTGCAAAGGACAATGACCTGAAAAACCCATTCCTCAAAGAACTTATTGTGAATTCCATGGACAACTAGAACAGTTTATATTTTTTATTTTTGTATTTCTGGCTTGAACTGTAAGAATTTTCATTCTTGACTTGAGCTTGCTTATTTAGTCACAATACATTAGTGATAGTGACAATATCCCGATTTTTCTTTGAATAATATTTCATTCATTCGCTCATTTATTCTGATTTCATTAAAAAAATTCTTTCTAAATTCAAATAGCTTTTGACTCTAGCACATAGCTTTGCTATCTACGCATTTATTTAACAAATATTTATTTTTCATGTTGTGTATTATGTGTGGAGTTAGGTGCTGCGGGTACAATCATAATTTTCTTCTAGGTGGGAGGAACTTTGTAGTTGTTTCTTCAAAAATATTTATGCCAAGTGCCAGTGCTTAACAACCCATGACATAATTAATGTTTACCTTTGATGGCTTCTTCCCTTCCTTTTAGTTCTGGAAGGATTTCTGCAAGGAGCTAGCTCTTTACCTTTCCGCAGTCATAACTTACCCTTCCTGCAGGATTCTGCCTGCTATAGAAGCAGCGCCCTCCTGCCGCCTCTTACCTACCCAGCTCTGTCCTTCTGAGGGTAGATCACACTGTCACAAAGCACACCTGTAGGCCTGAGACTAGGCAGAACTGCTTGTGGGAGTTATAGAGGAAGCTCAGGCACGTAGGTGGAGTGTCCACATTGCATCTGGGAGGCCACCTACGGGGCTGGACAGAGCCTGGTGAGGAAATAAAAGTGCGTGAGCTGCAGGCCACCAGCCAGGGTGATCAACAGCTCCCAGTGCTATCAAGCTGAGGATCATATGATGGTAGGAGCATAGAAGAGATTTTATTTCACAGCTTAGTAGCTCTGTTTACAACTTTAAAATATTTAGACACATATTACATTGACTCCATTTATTCTCTTGCCCTCAGCACTGCAAAGAGTTAGGGTGGGCCTGATGACTCCTTCCCTTGTGCTGCCCCTGGTGGCCCCCACTCTGCTGGGCACCACTACCTCTCACCAGCTCCCGGGCACTGCTGCTCCTTCCCGTCTGCTCTGTGGCTGCTTCTCTGGCACCAGTGTTTTTGCTGCTGTTCCTCTTAGGAGGTGCTAGAACCCTCCTGGTATGAAGGCTGTTTGGGAAGCACAATTTGCTCCAGCTTTGTCTTCAATGTTACCATCTCTCAGAGGTGAACCCAGGCAGTACTATGTGGGCTCCTATACTTGAAAGAGACATTGAGTGAAATACCTCTTTCTTTTTTTGTATATAAACTTCACAGGACTCAAATATGAGTCCCCTAGAGACAGAAGACAAATTCCCACGACAAAGAGTATTATCCTGTGAGGAGATCAAAGTTAATTAATTTGCCTAAAGATGTATAGAAATAAGTGACAGAACTATGCTTAAATCCATGTTTCTGATTTCAAATCTAAGGCTCTGTATCTGATACCAAGCTGGCACTCGGTTTTACTTTATCAGCACTTAATTACATCCTTTTGAATTATTGTCTAATTGTTTTACTCATGTTTATTTGCCTTGTCTCTTAAGACTGTAAACATCTGAGGGCAAAGATTGCCAGGGCACTAAATCTCCCAGAGCACACAGGATAATGCTGAGAAAATAGTAGATGCTCAGAATAAATTATTGGATAGTATAAGCTTGGTCTTCGGGATAATAATTTGCTGTTATCAAAGACAAAAAGGATTCAGAGCCATAAAAACCTAATTCAAGTCCCTGCAGCACCACTTAAACTATATGTGAGATCTTGGGCAAATTGCTTAATCTAAGACTTTGTTTCTTCATCTTTAAAAGGGGCATAGTAAAAAAAATTTACCTAATGGAATGGTTATGATAATTCAATGATATAAGTAAAGCACAGAGACCGTAATATGCTCTCAATAAATATACTAGTTAGCATCATCATCATCATTTTCTAATCAAATTTCAGAAATCACATGGTAGGTAATATTTTGCCATTTTACTAAAGTGTGAATTTGCCTAATAATCAGGGACAAGAACTCACTTTGAGATTGGTATATGTGTTAGCAGCCAGCTGTCCCATTAACTCTAGGAATATTTTAAAGATGTTTACAGTTCCAGTGGATCTATTTCTTCATTAACACCAGTGATAAAAACTTAGTAGATAGCCAGCATAAGTTGCATAGCGTCCAATGGATCATTAAGAGCTCAAGCATGTTTCTTTCTGGACGTAGTGGGCATGGGGCTCAGGTGGCCTGAGCTGGCATGAACAGGAGAACCACAGCCACAACTTCTGCTCAGCCCACTCAATGCTACAGAGTAAATCTCCAGCAACACCCAGGGGCATTGTCTGAAGCACAGGGTCATACTCTTTTTGTTGCTTAGTAAGCTCATTCTCACTTGCAAAAAATAAAAACATGCTCCTTGTTTCCTATTTTTTGAAGGAGAAGTTCCAAAAGCTCTTTTTATTATAAATGAGATCCAAAGGGGTCCATTCTACCACTTGATCATAACTCTGGAAATTAACACTTGTATAAGACCTCAAAGTCTTAAACAGAAAGTACTAGTTAAAGATAAATAGTCCTACATTTCTACTGTGTTATATGTATTAGACTTATTTGAAAGTCCCTTGAGGACCGAAATCCTGACTTTTTCCCCATTGTATACAGCTCAGTGCGAAATACATGCTATGAAAACCATCGCAGGCACGTCTTCCCTCGGACCCTCCTCATCATGCTCACTTATCCCCCACCAAAAGCAGAATTCCTCATATTTGATGCAGGCCACAGACAGGCCGCCTGCCAGTTGAAGTAACCTATTTAAAGAATTGACTACAGTTCAGCATCTATTTTTCAGCTCCTGCTAAATGTGGTTTATTGTGCAAAATAAAAGCCTTGGGTATTCAGCTGACAGAGAAAGTAGAAACCTCTTTGTTTGTTGACGGAAATAAAATGTGTCTTGTCATAGGCATTGATATCATGTATTAATCACCCCTGCTGGGGAGCATGTGCACCCCGGTGTGGCGTGCTGTAAATATTGATGTGATCACCCTCAACTGGCAGGGCGCCTGGGAAGCCACGAGAGGTATAAATAAAGGATTTTCATAAAGGTGTGCTCACCACCTCCTCCTTTTGTCTGCTTTGGAATCTGCCCATCTCCAACTACTTGCTTCCCTGTTCAGTCCCCAAAAGTCTGAAAAACCTTTCCAGACATTCCAGGAATATGGTTGAATCTCCTCCTTCTTTTCAAACAGAACACCTAATCCTGCTATCTTTTACACTTTGTATAGTTTTTGACAGCAATCACTTCTCCCAGCTGGCTGCCTATCTGGTGGAGTGAAAGGCTGTCTGGCATCGGCTGCTGGTGAGGAAACATCCAGGACATTTCAGCTGCAGGGGTAGAATTTTATGCTGTGATGTTATTTTTCAGTTCAGGGGACACTTTCCAGTAATCAAGTTGACAGTCTTTCTTCAAGTTGCACGCCGACCAGAAGAAAATTGTTCTGTTTCTGAAGACTGAGCAAATACTGATGCTCACAATGGCAAAAGGCCAGTTATCTTGTGGCATATTTGTTGTTGCTTCACTGCTGTTTACTCCTTGCCAACCACAAGACAGTCTGAATTGTGACCAGATTGAACTCAAAATAGGGTCCCATCCTTTAATTGTAAGGATATGTTACTTCAGCAGGCAGCATTGTGGACTATTTCTGCAATGATATATTTTATTTTTTTGGTCCAACAAATATCTATTGAGCATCCAATATATGTCAGGCACTGTTCTAGGTACTGTGAGTATAGGGATGAGCAAGTGAGGCAGACAGACAAGGTCTCTGCTCTCAGTCTGTGTTCTCATAACAGGACCTCCAAATAAATTAACAGGGAACACATCAGTTATAGAGACTATTTAGAACATTAAAGTAGAATGGGAGACTGGGTGGTTACTATAGATTGGGTAGTCAGCAACATTCTAAAGTGTAATTTTTAAAAGTTACCAGCAGATCACAGTTGGGGTAAGAGATCTTTCCGAGCAGCAGGTATAGCTCATGCAAAGGCTTTAATGTGGGAATGTTTGGCATTTTTGAGGAACAATTAACACCTTTGAATACTTTTTAATATTAAATGACAAGAGAAGTAAAGCTGATTGAGGATATGTGAAAAGAGAATGGGGAAACCACAAAGAAACTGGGTGGAAGCAATTCTTTAAGGATATTTCACAAAAAAATAAGCCCTTCCAACAAAGGTCTGGACAGCTAGGACCAAGAGCAGATGACAAGATCACCCAGTCTTATCTAAGATGAGGATTTTGTTGGTAAGAGAGACTCTGTGATGGGTCTTCTATCTCAAAAGGCTATCCCAGCACCCTTAGTTTCAATGAAAGCCCATCTGCCTTGGGAAACAATGACAATTCCCCTCTTGTGTGTCTATTCTTAGTGCTTGGCATAGAAATTAATAAATGTTGGGTGATCAGATTTTATAGATGATGTCAGTGAGTAAGAAAATGTAAAAACTCTGACTCCTTACCCCGATTTGTAAATCTAGACCAGCTGGACGGTACGTGCCATGTCTTGTCCTAATCTGTACCATTTTTGCCATACTGAAGAACTTGGAGAGAGAGGGACGTTTAAGGCAGAAAGAGGCATATGATTCAGAGTATCACTTAAAATTGCTCTAGACTTTTATTTTTCAATATTTGCAAAGGAGCACCCTATGAGAAATGCTGATGAATGATAGTAACTAGGCTAACTTAATTTGACTTCCTTTCGTAATCTCATAAATATGCTTAGTCCAGGAAAACTAAAGATTTTTTTTGCAACGTAGAGTAGAACATTTTTTAGATTATTCTCTCAGGGAAACATACATTTAAAAATAGGTCATATTGACTAAATTTGTCTGACTACTTTATTTATATAGGGGAGATTGTATTTGAGGCAATTTTTTGAGTTTAGACGTTTTTCCTGAACTGAATATATCACATTCCCCCCAAATTTCTCTATTTGGGAAGATTCTTTTTAGAAATGGTCTGAGAAATGCAACAAGGCTTTTTTAGGTGGGGAAGTAGCTCAGGGAATTTTCTGTATGCCAGGTTTGATAATGACTACTAAAAAAAACTTCTTATATTTTAATGACAATTGGCAGCTCAAGAAAGTTTGGATCCCTGTGCCTATCTTCAGAAGCTTAAAGTTAAAGAGTTCAAATAATTCTGACTGAAAACCATATTAAAGAGCCTGGCTAATGTGGGAAATAGATTATAGAGTCTGATCACAGGATTTATACAGAAATTGGATTTCGTAGATATACCGTGAATTTCACAAAGCGATCTATCCAACAGGGGAAAGATCTGACAGTACTTAGAGATTTCATTTGGAAGGGTTTGAAAATATTGGATATTTCAGTTTATTTTAAGTGACAGATGAATGCGAGCAAGCTAAATATTTGATATCAAGAATTTTTTATAAAATTATCTTAAATTATTTAAAAAACTGTTTAAAGAACTTTGGCAAAACTATAGGGTTTTGAATTAATTCTGTTCTTTGCAAAGCATACTGTTTCTGTTCTGGATTGGTGAGGCAGTAAACATTTGTGAATATTTTTGATCTCTGCTGAATTTTTATTGAAAAGAGAAGAACAGGCATTTTGATACTTATTATCTTCTTTTTCTTTGGCCTTCTAACCTTTCCAAAATAGAACTGTCAACTGAATTAAATCTTTTATTGAATACTTTCTCATGCAAGGGCCTGCATTTGAAGAAACGTGACAAAATGAATAAAACAAGGTCCCTGCCCTTAAGTTGTTCAATCTAGAAGTAGAGGCATCCTTCTATTGCTTGTTGGTTATCACTCTGAAATTTCTGTTTCACTTTAAATTTCAACATGTCCCAAACTGCGTATAACTCTCATGTTGGTTGATGTGAATGATAAGCCACCTTGTCTCCTAAGCCTGACATCTAGAAGCCAATCCTGAAGCCTCTCTTTATCTCCCCTTCACACCCTATGAGTCTTCAAGTTCTTTCAAGTCTATCTCTTCAATATGTGTTAAAACTCAGTTTTTATTCTCACGTCTAAGGGCATAGTTATGGTTCCTAAATTACTACAATAGTCTCCTAAGTAATTTCTGTGCATATGTATATAAGTATAAAGTTATCAACTGTCTTGGAAGGTATGTCCTTCTCATTTTAACTAAATTTTTTATTGTTCATTTGAAAAATAATGCTTGATTATGATGCAAATTTAAATAGGAATACAAATAATAATTACAACAATTTATTGAATGGTCATGATGTCTCATGTGCTGTTTCCAGGGCTTTATGAATATTCTTTCATTTAATCTCACAGTAACCTTATCAAGTGAGTACTATTAATATCTGCATTATAAAGTAAAGCATATAGTATTTAAAGATTTACTTTCTATGGTAAAATATATCTTATTTTTATGAAAATAGTTTTTATTTTATTTCTCTTAGTTGGCTATGTAAAATATTTGGCTCTTCTAGATGAATTCTAACGCATTGATTGATTGATTGAAAGTTAACTGAAGTGCAGTCAGACAATCTCTGTTTGATAACAGGATGCCTTTGATAGATTCTTTTCCCTGATTAGGCCTGTCATTTAGAAATGACAACAGTTTATGCAATGTTTTATTGAATAGTCTACCATATGGCATATAATCCCTAAGTTTTTGTTCAATAAATGAGGCTTGAAGACTAGTTGATATGCTGTAATATAGATCGGGAGTGATGAGAACCCAGAGAGTGGAATTCATATGAAAAGGAGAGATTGGAAGTTACAGGCCCATAGAGAGAAAGTGATCAGAATTTGGCGATAAAAGGAAGTGTCCAAGAGAATTCTGGACCTTTAAGAACAACCAGAAGAACAGTGATGTTGCAATGGTGCAGAAGGATGGCAGTTCTCACAGGGTTGCTGGGATTAACTAAGCTTTGGACATTTGAGTCTTTTAATACAATAGTTTTGCCTGTTTATTCTGTTAAATTTTTAAATGATTATTCTTTCTCTTTTCAAACAATAAATGCAAGTTTCTCCTAGTTCTCTTATACTTTCTATATAATTTCCAGTCCCCATCCTATTATCAATATCTATTAAAAGAAAGTCTTTCAAAAGTAATTTAGACTAGCATACATTTTCTTATGAGCATTTATATTTTAAATCCACTTTTTTGACTGTGGAATTGTATTGGTGTGCATAGCAAATTATCACAGCTTAAAACAACATACATTTATTATCTCAGAGTTTTTGTGGGTCAGAAGTCTGGGCACAGCTTAACTGGGTCCTCTGCTTAGGGTATCACAGGCTGCCATCAAGGTGTTGTCCAGGGCTGGGTTCTCGGCTGGACGCTCAGCTGGGGAGATATCTACTTTCCCTCCCACTTCGTTGTTGGCAACATTCAGTTCCTTATGATTTTGCGTTTCATGGAAGGTTACTTTTCCCAAGCCAGCAAGGGGAGAAATAAGCTAGCAAGATTGAGTCTTATATAATGTAATGTAATCACAGGAATGAAAGCTATCACCTCTGCTAGATTCTATTGATTAAACCAAGGTACAGCTCCTACTCACACTCCAGGGGAGGGAATTTACAAAGATATGAACACCAAAAGGCAGAGATCATGGGGCCACCTTAAAGTCTGTCTGCTTTAGGAACAGAAGAACTGGCTCATGGTAAAATTTTACTGTTATTTTAATTTCTTGTTTTTCAAATCTCTTCTCAAATGACAAATTAACTTTGGTTAATGAGGATTTAATGATGTTATCAACTTCCTGCTATTTTACTAATGGCAAAGTGTAAACTACCATGAAGTGTTTGTTCTACATGTTTTCTGGCTTTATTAAGATATTATTGACATATAACATATGTAAGTTTAAGGTGTACGATGTTATAATTTGATACACATATATATTGCAAAATGATTACCACAATAAGGTTAATTAACACATCCACCCCCTCACATAATCACCTTCTATTCTTCTGGTAATAGCATTTAAGATTTACACTCTTAACAACTTTCGAGTATATAATACAGTATTGTTAATTAGAATGACCATGCTATATGTTAGATCTCCAGAACTTATTCATCTTATAGCTGGAAGTTTGTACACTTTGACAAACACCTCCCTGTTTATCCCACCCCTAGCCCCTGGCGACCACCATTCTACTTTCTGTTTCTACAAGTACAGCTTTTTCAGATTCCACATATAAATGAGAATGTACAGTATATATCTCTCTCTGTCTGACTTATTTCACTTAGCATAATGCCCTCAAGGTCCGTCCGTGTTGTACAAAGGGCAGGTTTTCCTTCTTTTTCACAGCTGAATAATATTCTGTATATACCACATTTTCTTTATCCATTCATCCTTTGATGGACACTTAGGTTGTTTCCATGTCTTGGCTATTGTAAATAATGCTGCAATGGATATTGGGGCACAGATATCTCTTCAAGATAATGATTTCATTTCCTTTGGGTATATACCCAGAAGTGGGATTGCTGGATCATATGGTAGTTCTATTTTGAATTTTTTGAGGAACTCCATATTGTTTTCCATAGTAGCTGTAACAACTTACATTCTGACCAACAGTGCATAAAGTTTCCCTCTTCTCACACCCTTGCCAAAACTTATCTTTTGTCTTTTTGATAACAGCCATTCTAACAGGTATGAGATGATTTCTCATTATGGTTTGGTTGACATTTCCCTGATGAGTAGAGTTTTTGAGCATCTTTTCATGTACTTATTGGCCATTTGTAAGTCTTCTTTGGAAAAATGTCTATTCAAATCCTTTGCCCATCTTTGAATCAGATTGGATTTTTTGCTCTTGAGTTGTATGAGTTCCTTATATATTTTTGATACTAATCCCTTATCAGAGAGATGAATTGCAAATATTGTCTCCCATTCTGTAGATTGCCTTTTCATTTCACTAATTGTTTCTTTTGCTGTGCAGAAGCTTTTTAGTTTGGTATAGTCCCACTTGTTTATTTTTGCTTTTGTTGCTTGCACGTTTGGTGTCATATCCAAAAAAATCATTGCCAAGACCAATATCACGGAGCTTTTTCTCTATGTTTTCTTCTAGGAGTTTTACAGTTTTGGAACTTATATTTAAGTCTTTAGTCCATATTGAGTTAATTTTTGTGAGTGGTGTAAGATGGGGTCTAATTTCATTCTTTTGCATGTGACAATTCAGTTTTCTCAATACGATTTATTGAAGAGATTATCCTTACCCCACTGAGTCTTCTTGATGCCTTTATCAAATATTAGATGACCATATATACACGCATTTATTTCTGAACTCTCATTTCTATTTTATTGGTCTATGCCAGTACCATACTGTTTTGATTACTATAGCTTTGTAATAAAGTTTTGAAATCAGGAATTGTGATGCTTCAAGCTTTGTTTTTCTTTCTCAGGATTTCATGGGCTATTTGGGATCCTTTGTTGTTCTATAAAAATTTTAGGATTGTTTTTTCTATTTCTGTGAAAAAATGTCATTGGAATTTTGATAGCGATTGCACTACATCTGCAAATGGCTTTGGGTAGTATGGGCATTTTAACAATATTAATTCTTTTGATCCATAGCATGAGATACCTTTCCATTTATTTAGGTCATCTTCAATTCCTTTGAACAATGTCTTATAGTTCTCAGTGTACAAATTTTTCACCTCCTTTGTTAAATTTATGCCTAAATATTTTATTTTTGATGCTATTTACGTAGGGTTCTTTCTTTCTTTTTTAGATAGCCCATTAGTTATGTATATATAGTTAATGTGTAGAAACACAGTTGGTTTTTGGATATTGATTTTGTATCCTGCAACTTTACTGAATTTGTTTATTAGCTCTAAAAGTTTTTTGGTGGAGTCTTAAGGGTTTTCTATATATAAAATCATATCATCTACAAACAGAGAAGATTTTACGTCTTCCTTTCAGAATAGGATGCCTCTTATTTTTCTTTTGCTTGACTAATTACTCTGTCTAGGACTTCCAATACTTTGAATTAAAATGGTGAGAGTGGGTAACCTTGTCTCATTCCTGATCTTAGCGGAAAAGCTTTTAAGTTTTCACCATTTAGGATTTGGTAGCTGTGGGCTTGTCGTAATATGGCCTTTATTATGTTGAGGTACATTCTTTCTATACCCAATTTTTTGAGAGTTTTTGTCATGAACGGATGTTGAATTTTGTCAAATGCTTTTTCTGCATCTGTTGAGATGATCATATTATTTTTATCATTCATTCTGTTAATGAGATATATCACATTTATTGACTTGCATGTGTTGAACTATCCTAGCATCCTAGGGATAAATCCCACTTGATCGTGGTATATGATCCTTTTAATGTGCTTTTGAACTCAGTTTGCTAGTATTTTGTTGATAATTTTTGCATCTACATTTGTCAGGGATATTGGCCTGTAGTTTTCTTTTCTTCTAGTGTCCTTATCTGTCTTTGTAACAGGGTAACACTGGCCTCGTAAAATGAGATTGGGAGTGTTCTCTCCTCTTCAATTTTTTGGAAGCGTTTGAGGAGGATTGGTGTCATTCTTCTTTAAATGTTTGGCAGAATTCACCAGTGAAGCCATCTTCTCCTGAGATTTTTTGTTGGCTGGTTTTTATTTACTGTTTCATCTCATTACTCATGATTGGTCTGTTCATATTTTTTATTTCTTCTTGATTCAGTCTTGATTGATTGTATGTCTAGGAATTTATCCATTTGTTCTAGGTTATCCAATTTGTTGGTGTATAACTGTTGATAGTAGTCTCTTATGATTCTTTCTATTTCTGTGGTGTCAGTTGTAATGTCTCCACTTTCATTTCTGATTTATTTATTGGAGTGTTCTCTCCTTTTTTCTGGGTTAGTCTAGCTAAAGATTTGCCAATTTTGTTTCTCTTTTCAAAAAGCAGCTCTTAGTTTTGTTGATCTTTTCTATTGTTTTCTGGTCTCTATTTCATTTATTTCTGCTCTGATCTTTATTTTCTTTCCTCTACTAATTTTGAACTTAGTTTGCTCTTCTTTTTCTAGTTCCTTGAGGTGTAAAGTTAGGTTGTTTATTTGAAATGTTTCTCTTTTCTTAATGTAGGCATTTATGGCTATGAACTTTCCTCTTAGAACTGCTTTTGTTGCATTCCATAAGTTTTGGTATGTTGTGTTTCCTTTTTCATCCATTTCAAAATATCTTTTGATTTCTCTTTTGATTTCTTCTTTGACCTATTGGTTCTTTAGGAGTCTGTTGTTTAATTTCCACTTATTTGTGAATTTCCCAGTTTTCCTCCTGTTATTGATCTTTAATTTCATATCATTGTGTTCAGAATAGATACTTGGTATGATTTAGTCTTTTACATTTGCTAAGGCTGGTTTTGTGACCTAACATATTATCTATCCTGGAGAATGTTCTGCATGCTCTTGAGATGAATATATATTCTGCTGCTGCTGGGTGGAATGATCTGTATATATCTCTTAGATTTATTTGGTCAAAGGTATGGATCAAGTCCAATATATTTTCCTTATTGATTTTCTGTCTGGATGATCTATCAGTCATTG
The DNA here is from genome assembly GCF_057802395.1 of Ceratotherium simum simum. NCBI lineage: Eukaryota > Metazoa > Chordata > Mammalia > Perissodactyla > Rhinocerotidae > Ceratotherium > Ceratotherium simum. The sequence continues at coordinate 27,727,308 of NC_141910.1, read as the reverse complement.
AAAATGGGATATTGAAGTCCTCTACTATTATTGTATTGCCATCTATTTGTCCCTTCAGATCTGTTAGTATTTGCTTAATATGTTTAGGTACTCTGATGTTGTGTGCATATATATTTACATTTGATAAATCCTCTTGATGAGTTGGCCCCTTTATCATTATATAGTGACGTTATTTGCATCTTGTGAGAGTTTTTAACTTTTAAGTCTATTTTCTGTGATATAAGTTTAGTTTCCCTGCTTACTTTTGCTTTTTCTATTTCTTCATTTTGAACCCACGTGTGTCCTTAAAGCTGAAATGAATGTCTTATAGGCAGCATATAGTTCTGTCTTGTCTTATTGCTTTTTAATCCATTCATCCACTCTATGCCTTTGACTGGAGAATTTAATAAATTTACATTTGAAGTAATTAGGTAGATAGGTAAGGGCTTACTAATGCCATCTTACTAATTATTTTCCGGTTGTTTTGTACTTTCGTTGTTCCTTTCTTCCTCTTTTGCTGTCTTTTTCCGTGAATTGATGATTTTGTGTAGTGATATGCTTTGATTCCCTTCTCTTTATCTTTTTTCTATCAACAGTAGGCTTAAAACATTTTATAGATGTAACAGTCTATTTTAAGCTGATGACAACTTAACTTCAATCGCATATAAAAGTTCTACCTTTATACTCTCCCCTCACATTTTATGTTTTTGATGTCCTATTTTACCTCTTTTTATATTGTCTATCCATTAACAAATTATTGTAGCTATATTTATTTTTAATACATTTATCCTTTAAACCTTTTTACTACAGTTATGTGATTAACACGCCACCATGTTACAGTATTAGAGTATTCTAAATTTGACTATATACTTACCTTTACCAGTATGTTTTATATTTTCATATCTTTTCATGTAACTAATTAGCGTTCCTTCATTTCGGCTTGAAGAACACCTTTCAACATCTTGTAAGGCAGGTCTACTGAACATGAACTCCTTCAGCTTTTGTTTGTTTTGGAAAGTTTTTTTCTCTCCTTCATTCCTGAAAGACAACTTTGCTGGGTAAAACATTCTTGTTTGGCAGCTTTTTCTTTCAGTAGTTTGAATGTTTCATCCCACTTTCTCCTGGCCTGCTAGGTTTCTGCTGTGAAATTCACTGATAGCCTCATGGGGGTTCCTTTATATATAAAAAAACCTTTCTCTTACTGTTTTTAAAATTTTCTCTTTGTCTTTGATTCTATACAGTTTTACTATAATGTGTGTGGAGAACATCATTTTGGGTTGAAATTTTGGGGTGACCTACTAGCTTCATGATCTTGGAAGTCCAGATCTCTCCCCATATTTGGGACACCCTCATCCATTATTTCTGTAAATAAACTTTCTGCTCTTTTCTCCCTCTCTTCTCATACCAGGCCTCCAGTAATAATGTTTCTTTTAGTGGTATCCCATAATTCAAGAAGGCTTTCTGTACACTTTTAAATTTTTTTACTTTTTCTTCCTCTGACTGGATGATTTCAAATGACCTGTCTGCATCACTAATTCTTTCTTCTGCTTGGTTGAATCTATGGTTGAAGCTCTCTAATAAATTCTACAGTTAAATCAATGTATTTTTCAACTCTAGGATTTCTATTTGTCTTTTTTAATGGTTTCTATTTCTTTGTTGAGCTTCTCATTTTGTTCATGCATTGTTTTCTTAATTTTATTTAGTTGTCTATCTGTGTTTTCTTTTTGTACACTGAATTTCTTTAAGAGGACTATTCTGAATTCTTTTCAGACAGTTCATAGATCTCCATTTCTTTAGAGTCACTCATTCGAGTTTTATTAGTTTCCCTTGGTGGTCATGTTTCCTTCATTATTCATGATCCTTGTGACCTTGCATTGGTGCTTGCACATTTGAGAAAGTAGACACCTCATCTAGTCTTTACAGATTGGCTTTGGCAGGCAAAGGAGTTCACTAGTCAGCCTGTCCAGAGATTCTAGGTGGCTGTCTAGTGGTGTCCATGGGTAGGCTTGCTGTTCATTTCCTTGGGTAGGCAGTTCCTGTGACTGAGTCAGCAAGTGTGCTCGGCTGTTGTTTCTGTACACAGGGACCACCTTGATGCCTGGGTCCAGGCAGATGGACCTAGCATTTGAGTCTAGGGTGATGGGCCTGGGTCCTGGGTCTCTGTAGGCAGGCTTGAATCATGGGTCCACAGGACCAACCAGGCCTTGGGGACTACTGGGGTGGGCCTGGCATCTAGATCCACAGGGGCCGGATGTACTGGGAGCTTGGTTTCACAGGAGCCAGTCTGGAGTTTGGGGTCATAGAGGCCAGCCTGGGACAGAGGCATGCCTGGAGCTTGGGGCAATGGGAGTTTGCTTGTAACCTAGGGCTTAGTGAGCTGACCTGGAGGTTGAGTCTGCAGGGTCTGGTCTGTCACTGGGATGGGCTGGGACCTTGGGTCCATGGGGGCTGGGCTGGCAGTGGGTGAGCTGGGGGTTTGAGTCTATGGTAGTTGGTCTGGTCCTGGGCCCACCTGGGAGCCTAGGCTTGTGGGTCCCTCCTTGAGCCTGGGTTCATGGGGGTTGATTGAGAACCAGAGGCTACAGGAGCTGCCCAGCACCATGGCAGCTACTTAGGGCCATTGGAACTGGGAGATGCCAGGGTGAGCCAGGGGCCTGGATTCACAGGAGCCTTCTGGGAACGTAGTGGCAAGGACCTTGCATGAGGCCACAGGAGCTGCTTGGGACTGCTAGAGCTGGCAGGTGCCAGGGTGAGCTGGGGACCTTGCTTTGTGGGAGCCCTCAGGCAGCTACCTAGGGCCACGGGAGTTAGTCTGGTGCTGAGGCAGGCCATCTGTGTGGCCTGTGGTGAGTGGGTGTTCACTTCACTCTTCTGCCATGGAGAGAGTGTCTTTTTGTGTTCTGGGATGCCTGGGCTTTGGGGAGGAGTGATGAGAGTAGTGTGGATCTATCTTTCCTATCCTCCTTGATGCATCTTTTCTAATTTTTCTGCTTCACTCAGGTTCTGTAATCCCTCACCTGAGCCTCATCTTGGCTCTTGTGAAGTTCTATTCCTATGCAGATAGTTGTTCAAATTGATCTTTTAGGGAGGAGACGAGCTCTAGAAATTCGTATGCCACCATTTTGCTGGGCAACTCGCACCATATTTTAGTTGTTCTTCTATTTCAGATATTAGTTCCAAGTATGGTAAAAACAAAGGAAAAAAAACAGTAAGCCAGCAAACGAGAGCCAAAACAAATAAGAAAGCAAACAAACACAACAGACTATCAAACATGTAATGGTATAAACCTGGCATTATTTGTGTGCACTCTACCTGCTCAGACAGGCTCAGTGCATCTCACTGTTCTGGCAAACATGAGTTTAGGGGTATCCTTCCCAAGCCATCAAGTGGGTCAAATCCAGAATGAGTAGAAGTATAGTTTCGAAAGGCAACAGGACCCAGAGAAGTATTTATTATCTCAAAGTCTATCGTTGCTTTCCTTCAATATCCAATTTATTCACAGATATAGTTTCACTAAAGCAACTTAGCATAGAGTAGCAGAAGAAAAAATGTCCCTCAGAAAGATAACTATCTTCTCATTAGGTGTTTAATTTAAAAATGGATTTATGTTCTCTTTCCTTTGCATTTGATTGTCAAGTAATCGAGTTGTGAAGGGATATATTGCGAGTGAGGAGGAGAATCATGTGAGAACAATAGCAAATTCTTTGCCTGGCATTTCTTTTTTAGCATTTGATGCATGCCTTCAGTCCTCATAAAGATTCTTGTAGGAGTGAATTTCAAAATTTCTAGTTGTACTTTGATTTATTAAGATAGTAACACGAGTAAAATCAAGTTGTAAAGATTTTGTAGAAATGTTTACTACTTGGGGTTCGATTAGGATTTTCTTTTGTTTACTTGTTTAGAAGAAAGATTTGTGAATCTTCAATTATCAGCTTAAAATGCTATATACTGATCTATCATCTTGGCATGCAACTCTCACCCTTTGTATCAACTTTTAATAAAGTTTTTAGACCCAAAATATTTTTATTTGATCTGAAAAATAGCATTGTGAATCCTGCCTGGAATCTTTGAAAACTGATTTGGGCTGTATTTATGTAACTCATGGTGTACTCAAAGAATATGGACTTGTACAAATAGCAGCCTTGGAATAATTCTTTTAATTTAGACTTATTATACCTACAAACAAATTACTTGATGGCTGAACTTATATCATGGGATAAGTAACACATGGTTTGCTAAATAGTCAACTTCTGTGTGTGTATATGGATAGATAGATAGATAGATAGATAGATAGATAGATAGATAGAATTTTATTTAATAGCAAATATAGCTGTTTGGATATTTTCAATCCCTCCTTACTAAGGAATTGGTGATACTCTTACGTGCATTAGGTCCAGAGAAATGTTTCTGTCATGGTCCCGTATCATTTTTTGTTGTCCTGATTTGATATCATCTCAAGAAAGTTCTCTGAGTTCCATCCTGATAGAGATTAGATTGAGAGAGCCATTGCAGATTGTATTCAGTCACTTTCTGCAGATCCTCAATTATTTTCCTATGGTTCTACTTACTGTTTTGTCTAACTTTCTTTTTATAGGCGTGTGAGATGCTAGACATTAAGGAGTTTTCTCTCCTCCAGTACATGTTTGGCAAAAAGCTGTGACTGCCCTAGAAAGTAATCATTTCTCTGTGCTATTCAGACAGACATTCCAGGTTACAGATCCTACTCTCAATTTCTTTGGGGAAAGGAATGACCTCTGGGTTGAGTGTTCTAAAAACAATGGGCTGCAATATTCATGAAAAATTAAATCAATGTTCCCTCCAGGTTTACTATTAAATTATCAGGATTTTCCTATTTACTTGGTTCATTCCAATGTGTGTATGAGATGACATCTGCAGAGATTTATAAGGTTTTTAAACCCAAAGAGCCAAATTATATTATTCATAAGTGCTATGTATGAAATGAGGCAGTGTGAAAATAAGATCTGAGATCTTGAATCTGTACCAGAATTCGTTCCTTCTTCACACTCAGTTCTATCCCTAGATCCCTGTTCTTCCTCTGTACATGGTTCCTTTTTTTTTGATCCTAACTGTTCTTCCTTCCACCTCTCACAATAATTAGATAACTTGCAGCTCTTTGGCCCCAGACTTAAAATTTAATAATTTTATAACTTTCATCTCTTATATCTTGTTTAGTAAGTTCACCTTAGGAGATAATGTTGAAAATAAGCCCTTAAAGGTGACATGCTAATGGGGGTATGCTTTTAGGGGTTTCTTGGAATTATTGACTTTTAATACTAAAATGTGTTATTTTACTTTAAATTATATATTTTGGAAGAAAGAGGTCATATTACTCCATAGTAAGTCAAATGTGGACAATGACAATAAGTTAACAATCCTTGATCTATAGAATATCTGCTTAATGGATAGTAGGCCAGTAAAGTAGCTCATTGCTTTAATTTTCCTATTTTTAAATAGTTGCTTGGCCTTATATGCTATTAAACCCCTGCGATAGGAAACTTGAGCTCTAATAATAAAGAAGAGAAAAAGAAAATAATAATGAGATACAGATAAAATCTTCCTATTTTAGCAAAGAGACCTACATGTTCTTCCAAATTTTCACACTTTACAAGGATTTTACTCCGTATAGAACTTACACTAGATTCGTTTAATTATATAGAATGGATCCTGAGGTTAAATGTGAAACCATGGAAATAGCATAGCATAATTAGTTATTAACATTAATTGAGCCCTTGCTCTGTGAGGCGCATAGTACAAAAGATATAGAAGGTCAGATGCAGGTTTCCTTGCAAAATAATCATCTACTGGGGAGATAGAACTCATAAACAGAGGCACTCAGTCCTGATTTTCCGTGCTTAGACATCAAAAGTGTCGATGTTATTAAGTTGTATATTTGTGTAACACTTTGAAATGTATAATCTGTTCTCCTATCTGGTATCTCTTAAGATGTCTTCAGATACTGTGAAAACTACAGGGTGTGGTAAAAGGCAGGAACTTTGGTTTTAGATATAACTGGTTCTAAATCCTATTCTGCTTCTTAAATTGAAGATTTAAACATCTCTGTGCCTCAGTTTCCTCATTTGTATAGCGAGGCTAACAACATGCCTTTTAGTGCTGCTTTGTGAGTTAAAGGAAATGATGTGTGATACTCTTTGTGGGATGGTGATATACCATCCCCATATAGTAAGTGTCCAATAAATATGTGTCCCTGTCTTATTATCCTTATTTTGCAGATGAAGAAATTGAGGCCTTTGCTTGGGTCTAGGTCCTAGGTCTCCTGAACAAGATCAAGGCTCTGTTCCTTATACCACACTGCTGGGGTCATGATGTGTCCTCAGTGGTCTGAAGGTTCACCGTAAAGAACATCTTGATTCCAAGCCTATGCCAAGGATTTATGAGTTCTTATTTTAGGTCTTCTCTAGAGATTTTGCATCACTATTCTCCCTTTGGTTTGATAAAGATTACTTTGTTTGATAGAAGGAAAACAAATGTTTATCTATTGCTTTCCATCCACAGATCAACTTTTTGGCATTTGATAAAATGTTTGATCCTTTCAGAGATGCTATGAGCTCCACGGATTTCATCGTGCCTTGCATATCATACATGTAGTTCATAAGTTTTATTGTCCTTTTTCTGCTGTATCTCAAAGAGGGTTGGTGGGGGTGGCAGTGACTAGATAAAAATGTAAAATCAATAGGAAGATGGTAGGACCTTACAACGGTCAGACACAGAGAAAATAATAACAAGAAAAATATGTGGGCATGTTTATTGGCCAAGGCTACAGATGTGCCCAGAGTATTCCAGGAAACACACCAACCTAATGGAAGGAGTAGAACTAACAATGCATAGAGGAAGTGTGGGCATGTGACCCGCCTGGGAACATTCCCTAATTTGATAATTCTTACTATTCTTTGGAAGACCCAAGGCATTACTGATGTAGAAGCATATTTATTGACCTTAAAAGGAGTTAAAAAAAAATCTAACATTAGCTTTATATAACTTAAATACCCTTATTAAATACGTTTTGTATAGATATATTGACTACATTTTTCCTGGGTATGTTTTCCTGGTATGTTTGGTACAGATACATTGAATAATACTGAGATAAGTACAAGGTCTCTAGATTTCAAGAAGGTGGTATCTATCTCTAAAGTTATTATAAAAATGATCACTTTTGTTCATGGTTGATTAGTGTATATGGGAACAACAAAGAAAAAGGTATTTTTCTAGAAATGAATTTTTCTTCTTCTACATAAGGTCAGTTAGAAGGGAAACTTTCCATCTCCAAAAAATTTCTTTAGAATATTTGTAAGACTTCTTCCTAAATGTAATACAGCAATATTTACTTAGAGTTTTCCACTGGATTTTAAGTGAACAGAAGTCAGGGAGCTATTGAAGAATAAACAGATTTTTCTCTTTAGGGTAAATACAATTTTCATTGTTTTGGTTTGTCTCCACTCCTGGCCTATGAGGTTTGTAGTTCTAGCTTCTTAGAAAACTTATTTTAAGGAACAGCTAGTTCCAAAGTCTCTCTGGGTACCTGTATTGTATATTCAGTTGCATGTTTCTCCTGCTGACCAATACTTTGAAGGAAGCTGTGGTATTTTTAAAGCTTAAATGCTCAACTGGGAATATTTGAGATTCTGAAGCTTTAAGAGCAGTACACTATTCCTCAAAGCAGTCATGTCTAAACGTCATAGGATATTAGAGCTAGAATAACCTAGAGATCATTTATTTCAACTTCTGGTATCACAAGGATAAAAGTGAGACTCAAAAAAGTGAAGGTGAAGGTTCAAGATTATATAGCTAGTTATCGGTTAAACGAGTCGTAACCCCATCTCTTGCTGTTTCTTTTTCACTGTATGATGCGTAATACACAAATCTCTTTGAAAACAGGTATTTGGCCCAGAAGAGTTTCCTTAGAAATCTAATTAAGGGAGGATTACAAGGCTGAGAGATAGTGATAGCTGGATGTCAACTCATTGATCTGGTGCAGATTCACAATGAATGTAATTAATACACAATTACAGAATCATCAGATACCGCTATTAGGTCCTTTCATCTTAATTACTTGTAGAAGAGGTATTTTATTTTCTTTTTCATATGCAGAAATGACCCAACCAACGTCACTTTTTATATCGCTTTTTAAAATTCCAGACAGAGAATCAATTTTCTCAATGACATCATTCTAGGGAGAACTCGTTTTAACCAATGAGAGATTAAAGTGGCTTTATTCCAGCCTCCTTGATTTCCCCTGCCTGGACCTCCCCAAATACCAGAATCACATAGAACTTGAAATCAAATTACAGTCTACATAGGTGTCATGTTGTAATCAAGCTATACAATTAAACAGTTTGTCATTGCTTCATATTGTTTGCTAACAAAGAAAACAAGTTGGCGGCTGGGTTATTTGAAGAGGCATTTAGTACAATTCTAGCAAACTGAAGAGAACATAGACGCAAATAAAAATTACAGCCTCTTCACTCTGCATTTTTAACACATGCCACCTTGTAATTCCATAATTCATTGGTTAGAATATTCACCTTATGCTTTTTTGTTGAAAGTTGCTAGCATATGAAAATAAAGAAATTAGTTGGAGATTGGGCTATAAAGAAAAGAATGTAGAATGGAAATAAATTAATGTGAAAAAATTTGCTTTAGAATTTATCCCTTAAATATTCATATTCAAGTTTTTTATTGGAATGAGTTCTGTTTTATATGCAAATTAGTGCTTCTATTTGACAATTTGATTTTATAATTGTAATATGACTTTGCCTCTTTGAGTCTTAGTTTTCCAATCTATAAAATGGAGATTGTGGGGCAGGCCCAGTGATATAAAGGTTAAGTTCACACATTCTGCTTCGGCGGCCCGGGGTATACGGGGTCAGATCCTGGGCGCGGATCTCCATACTGCTCATCAAGCCATGCTGTGATGGCAGCCCACATACAAAATGGAGGAAGATTGGCATGGATGTTAGCTTAGGGGCAATCTTCCTCACCAAAAAAAAGAAGGTTGTGATAGTTCTGACATCAATAGAATTTTGGAAAAAATGAAAAAAATAAAACCTATGCACTTGAAAACATTTTATATGTTTTCAAAAAACATTGGTATATATTTAAGATTGCATTCTATTAAGGATGCAATTTGATGAGATGATATTTAGTTTCATTTCCAGCTCTCAAATTCTACAGCACCCACTCCTCATCATCTAACACATCACTACTTCCATACAGAGCAAGTCCATTTATCTCAGGCCAGTGGAAATGCCTTTCTCTTCTCTTCTACCCCTATAGAATGTTAATTACGACACTGATCATTATTCATCTTTGCATCTTTCGGCAAGTGCCTGGCACTCATTCAATGAATAATCTTGTTGTTCCTAAACCAAGGCAGCCTAGAGTACTCTGTATCTATCATGGTACAGCATATTATGAAGGACCAATAAAATGGCTGATCAAATTATTTAAAACCCACTCCTAAGAAAATGTTGGGAAGGTCAACTTAGTCACCTCTGCATTCCCCAACTTTTACTATCTTTCCAGAAAAGAATAGAAGCGGAAAATATCACTGAACAGGCAAGGAATAGATTGATTATTGCAAAGCTTTCCACCCTCTACTCCTGAAAGTGTAATTTGGCAGCAGCTCTCAATTCTTACTGTGTATTGACCAAGTGTTGGAATGACTCTATTGTTGAATTTATGAAGCTAAGCTTGGCTTTCATCTGTCTACACCTGATCACCCACATCCACTAATAGAATGACAGTATGACCATCTATCTGCTTTCTTGTAAGGACCTTTGAAGTTATCTTTGCAAAGTGTTTTGAGGCCAATAAGAGAGAGACACTCCAAATATATACTGGTGTATATATTTGTAAATTTCAGTGCTTACCTTAAGAGTTATATTTTCTTTTTGTCATTCTTGGGGATAGTATCATAAACTGGCAGAAAAGTTTTTAGTGGTACTATTTTATCAAACCCTCCTGCTCTTTTATTGAAGGAAGAGGAAAACATCTAAATTTGTTGAAATATTGACCTTATTCTCAATAAAGTACAAAGATCTAGTATTATCTCTGAAAGCATGATAGGGAAACAACAACTCTCTTAGAAGGTAAAGTAGTTCAAAGCAGCAGTTCACAGGAGTCATTTCCTGGCAATGGCATTCTCCTCTCATAGCTCCAATGCTCCTTTACTCTATTATTGATATGTAGGTTCTTGCTTTCAGCCTACCCATTTTCCTCTTGGACGCTTTGGAATAGAATGTGATGTTTCTCATGTGCTTTGCTATTGTGAGTTAAGACAGATGAAAAAGGAAGCACAGGCAGTTTTACTGTCACCATTCCTATTATCTCAATTATGATGTAGGTACTGATGGTTTAGATGGTCTCAATGTGTCCCAGCTTTTTAACAACACCCCTCACTATGATTCCCTTCTCCAACTTTTCCTTCCACTAAGTCTAATCTTTTAAGACAACTTCTGAACATGCCCCTTTGCTACTCAAAAACCATCACTGACACTCACTGCTTGCATATAAAATCCAAACATCTTAACCTGGTATCCAACACCCTCCACAATATGGCCCTAACCTATTTCCTAGCTATCACTCTAGCTGTTTCCCTGGGTGAACCGGTATTCTACACGAACTATTCTACCCAGTATCTATTTAACTTGTTGTTTGGTTTTCCATTTCCTATATTTTTGCTGTTTCCCAGCCTCTGCCTTTCCTGCTACCATAATTGTAGGCCATGTTCAAATCCCATCTTTTCCAATCATTCTAGGCGGGAAGTGGTCTCTATATTTTTGAAGGTTCAGTACTGCCCTTAGGTATAACTACTGTTGTTGGTATTGCTATTGTTATGTAGATGTATCCTACATCTCTCACTGTACTGAAAGCTCCATAGGGCAGAGTTTACAGATCAACCATCCTTATTATCCTCACAAGATCATATTCCTAGTCTGTGCTCAAATAGGTATTTACTTGAGGATACCTAACACCATTTATCATACCACTATGGTTAGTGTTACAGGTCCTGCATCAGAAATTTAAATGTGTTCTTTTATTAATAAATTCTCACAATGATACTGTAAGATAACTACTTTTATTATTAATTTTTTTAAAAGGAGAAACAAACTAAGATTCAAGAAAAAATGAAGTGACTTGCCAAGGTTATAGAGTCAAAGTGTCCGGGACAGAGTTTTGAACAGGTTTCATTTACTTCAGGAACTTCATCCCACTAAGTCTTAGGCCAAGATTCTAATATTAAAAAAATATATCATTTGTGCAAAGCCTGTCAGGCTGTTTATGAGACCAGAGCCCCCCAAACTCCTCAGACAACTTGAGTATGAGAAATATTCAGAAACTGAACCATTTCAGGAATAATCCCTTGTCACAGATTGCATGCATGTGCTATATTTACTGTCAAATTTGAGTTATGCTTCAGACAATGAGAGAGGTGGATTCCCTGCTCAGTGTACTGCTTGAAGTTGATATCTGTAGAGTCAGGTGTAGACCAACTTGTAAGGGAGAAAAAGGTTGTGTTCTGTATGCTTTTGTGTCATTTGCTGGGTCATGGCCTGACCTATATGAGCCCATCCAAAATTTCTCAGTCTGCTTTATATATTCCACTGGGAGCCCATGTTCAGATCCAATTTCTGAGCAACTGTCAATCAAAGCTGGCCCTCTGAGGCCTAGAATTATGTCGCCTGTCTTAGATCTGGTAGCTGGATTATGATTGCTAACTCTGATATTATTCCCATGTCCCTTTTGCTATCAGGGTATGTTTTGGTACATCTGGACCTGATTTCCCTAGGGAGAGAGTTTAGATGTGGACATGGGAAGTGCAAACTAAAGCACAGTGCAAGATTTGCCAAGGGTGTAAACAGTCAAGTTATACTAGGAAAAAAACGCTGCCCAAAAGGGTTTACCAAAGGAATAGAATGAAAAAGAATTCTAGGGTGTGGAAGTCAGAGTGAGTGCTAAATGATGTAAAGCAAAGGAGTAAGCAGATGAGAAGAGCTAGGTCAGAAAAGTCCAGGACTAAAGGAATAGGATGAGAGCCTGGGAAGGTCAAGGCAAGAATGATCTTCAGGGCCCAGGATATGTTCTGAGGTCAATAAAATGTTACCATAGGCAAAGCTTACTTATTTTAAAAGCTTATGCCAACCGTTTTTTAGCCTCTTCTTTTCTCCCCCCCCCCTTTTTTTTTTGTGAGGAAGACTGGCCCTGAGCTAACATCTGTGCCCATCTTCCTCTAGTTTATATGGGACGCTGCCAGAGCATGGCTTGACAAGCGTTGCATTGGTGCATGCCTGGGATCCAGGCCCGCGAACCCCAGGCCGCCGAAGCGGAGCGCGCGCACTTAACTACTATGCCACTGGGCCGGCCCCTGCTTTTCTCTCTTAAAGTAGCCATCTTTACAAATTATCTATGTTATTTCATTTATTCATTCAAAACATATCCATTTGATGTCTTCCATTCAACCATTCATCCATTTAGCAGAGGGCATACAGTGCCAGTCATAAGGGAGTTTTCAGTCAAGCAGGTGAGACAGACAGGAATCAAATAATCATACAAGTAGCTGAATAATTATAATTTTGAAAACTTCTATGAAGAAAAAGAAGGCCTTCATGAGGAAGGCCTTCATGAGGAAGAATCACAGAAGATGAGACTGAAAGTGAGATCTTAACCACCTATAGGAGGGAGTGTGTGCCTCAGGCAAAGGAAACAGGAAAACCCATGGTATATTTGAGGAACAAAGAGAAGTGTGGTGTCACTGAAGCATAGCAAGGGAGAAGTGAGTGGTATGAGAAAAGATTGGAAAGGTGACCAGGGGCCAATAACACGTAATGAAAACAATTAAAATGTTAGCAACTAACATTTATAGAATGTTTAATGTGTGTCAAGTACTCTTTTAAGTTATCCTGCAATATTGTTGTGAATATATACATACACACACTTAATAAAACAAATCCATAAGGCAGATATTCTGCTATTATCCTAGTTACCAGATGAAACATCTGAGACTCAGATAACTTACGTAACTCCTCAACTCATCCAGTTGGAAAGAGGTAGAACTAAAATTTGAATCTAGGCCAAAGCTCCACAGGCTACACCCATAACGCTTAGTCACAAATGCCTTTATGTAGTTCCTGTGGACTATATTAAGGTTTTAGACTTAATCCTAAATACAACAGTAAATCCACAGAGAGGTATCAATAGCAAAGTGGGATAATCAATCTTCATGATAAAAGATAGTTTGGGGGGGACCAGCCAGTGGTGTAGTAGTTAGGTTCACGTGCTCTGCTTGGTGGCCTGGGGTTCACAGGTTCGGATCCTGGGCACGGACCGACGCACCACTTGTCAAGCCATGCTGTGGCGGTGTCCCATATAAAGTGGAGGAGGATGGGCACGGATGTTAGCCCAGGGCCAATCTTCCTCAGCAAAGAGGAGGATTGGCAACAGATGTTAGCTCAGGGCTAATTTTCCTCACACACACACAAAAAAGATAAAAGATAATTTGGGCTAGTGAATGGAGAATGGATTGGAGAATGACACTAACTAGAGGCTATTGGAGTGGGGAGAATACTCCTAACACATTCTTAAATTCCCTTATCGCCTAACTGGATGGGAGCTTTAAGATCAGCTGATCATCCACCTCAACTGTTTTATCCAAGAAGATGCTGAGATCTGGACCTATTTCCTCTGAGCGATAATTTTATACCGCTGCTGTTCTCTCATAACTGCAAGCAGTTTGGAAGATTGGCAAATCATTCAATATTCTAATATTTCTTATTGCAGGCTGAGTAGTTGCCAGTAAGAATCAGGTCAATTTTATCAGGCATTCTTTCCTGAAATCAGCAGACTTGTATAACTCAAACCAATTTTGATCTAATTTTAACTCTATGGTATAGACAGGGGCTCAAGTTAGTGTAAATTCAAATTAATAATAATATTATTTTAATGTTTACCAATCACTTTCTGTGTGTGTTAGGAACACATATAGCTTTGAAAAACATCTAGACCATTTCATTTATTTATTCACTTATTTAATCTGCAAATCTATGTCAAGAATATCCTGTGTATCAGGCCTTATGCCCTAAGTACTGACTATATATAATGGTAAACAAAATGGATAGAGCTCTTGTCCTCATGAAGTTTAAAATATGATGGAGAAATATATTGGTGGTGGGAATATAAAATAGTGCAACTGCTGTGGAAAACAGTTTGGTGGTTTCTCAAAAAGTAAAACAGAGTTACCTTATGACCCAGGAATTCCACTCTTAGATGTATAACCAAGAGAAATGAAAACATCTGTTCAGACAAAAACTTGTACACAAATGTTCATAGCGGCATTATTCATAATAGCCAAAAAGCAGAAACAATCCAAATGTCCATCAACTGATGAATGAATAAACAAAATATGATATATCCATACAATGGAATATCATTCAGCCATACAAGGAAATAAAGTACTAATACATGCTACAGTATTTATGAACATTGAAAACATGTTAATTGAAGAAAACAAAACAAAAAAGGTCACGCATGATTCCATTTGTATGAAATGTCCGTAATATGCAAATCCATAGAGACTGAAAGTAAATTAGTGGTTACCAGGGGATGGGGGCATGGGGGCATGGAGATTTACTGCTTAATGGGCCCAAGGTTTCATTTTGGAGTGATGAAAATGTTTTGGAATTAGACCGTGGTGATTATTGCATGATGTGGATATACTAAAAACTACGGAATTATATACTATAAAATGATTAAAATGATGTTTTATATTATGTGAACTTTATCTCAACAAAAGATTTTTAAAAATTTAATGGGGGAAAAGGAGCAATAAACAAGGAAGGAAATAGATAATTACAATTCTTATTAATCACTGAAATAGAGACAAACAGAGCACAGTAATAAAAGAAAGCAAGATAATGCATAGGTGCTAAATAAATGGATGATCTGGCAAAAGATTCCCAGAAGAGAGAATATTTAAACTGGCCCCTGAAAGATGATGCTGGGAATTTACGAGAATAATAAATAACTTCTTTGTTTTTTTGTCTAAATATGAAACAACAAAGAGATGCAAAAAGCAGAAAAATGGAAATGAAAATATGAGCTTCATTGTCAACAAAATCTAGGTTGGAGAGTGACTTACTAAAGCCCAGAATTAAAGACTTAAACACACCTCGGCATAGCCTGCTTTGGACAATTGTAAACCTCTCTTTACGGGAAAAGAATCTCCACCTCTGAGCTTAATGTGTGGTCCAGAGCAAAACAGAGCAGGCAGACCAGTCCTAAAAGAAAGAATAGTGGGCCTGCCCCGTGGCTTAGCAGTTAAGTGCTTGCGCTCTGCTGCTGGCGGCCCGGGGTTCGGATCCCGGGCGCGCACCGACACACCGCTTCTCCGGCCATGCTGAGGCCGCGTCCCACATACAGCAACTAGAAGGCTGTGCAACTATGACATACAACTATCTACTGGGGCTTTGGGGGAAAAAATAAATAAATAAAAAATTTAAAAAAAAAAGAAAGAATAGAAAGAGCTGAACTTTTATATCTGGTCCTGCTCCAAATTATTGGTCAGATTATTTTCTCCTTCCCTTGAGAAGAATGAGTCAGGAGATAGAGGCCAGAAATGTTATATGAATAGAGGTCCTACTTCATGGAAACCAGAGAAGAGGGGAAAAGAGGCTTCCTTATTATAGACGACAAATTGCGAAACAATTGAAGGGGCAAAGGATAGGATGAGAATATCTAATACATGTCTATTCAGATTACCAGAAGTATAAATATATAAAATGGAGGAAGACAATGGTCAGAGAGATAATGGATGAGAACATTTCAGACTGACAAGAGATACACAGAAGAAATATAGTATATAACAAAAGAAATAAAAAGGAACGTATACAAACACATACTATAGTGATCCCACACAATGTCAAAGTACAAAGACAATATGTTAAAGCATCCAGGGAAAAGTACAGACAATCTTAACAGGCAATGAGATTGAAATTAGCCTGCTCAACAGCAAAAATGGAGGCAAAAGAAATGTTTCTCTCAGAAAAATTTACAGTGTTAAACGCATATATTAGAAAAGAAGAAAGGAGACAATGATCTCTGTTTCCACTTTGGGAGCTAGAAAATGAAGAGCGAATTAAACCCAAAATAAGCAGAAAAAAGGAAAAATAAAAATAAGAGAGAAATTAATAAAAAAAGCTAAAAACAATAGAGAAAAATCAACAAATCAAGATCAACAAATCATTTTGTTCTTTGAAAATATCAGTAAAATTAGTAAAACCCCTAGCAAGAGTAATCTAGAAAAAGAAATTTAAAATACAAATCAATAATGTGAGAAACAAAGGGGACAACACTACAGATCTCACAGAGATTAATAAACTAATAAGGGACATTATGAACAGCTTTATGCCAATAAATTAGATGAAGTGGATAAATTTCCTGAGAGATACAACTTACCAGGGTTGAAATGAGAAAAATAGAAAATCTTCATATCCTACTATCAATTAAATAATTTAATTTGTAATTGAACAAAATTACATTTTCCACAAAGAAAATCCTAAGACTAGATGTTGTGAATTCTACCAAACATTTAACAAAGAGATAATACTAATCCTATACAAACTTTTTTTTCAGAAATAGAAGATGGGGGAACAATTGTCAATTCATTTTATGAGGCCACTTGACTGTGAAACAAAAACCAGACGAATTTTCTCTAAGAGAAAATAAAATTCCAGACTAATATCCCTGATGGGCAGAAATTAATGGAATGAAAACTAACATAAAATAGTGATGACAATAAAATCAAACATATATAATATCTATTGTGTGCCAGGCATGGTTCTGAGGGCTTTACCTGTATTAACTCATTCAGTGCCTCCCAAATACCCAAACGCTACGATTTAAGTATTATTCTATTTTATAGATGGGGAACCTGAGTTCAGAGAGGTTTAATAACTTACCAAATATCACATAAAATGAACCATAAAGAAATAAGTAACTTATCCAAGATCACTTGGGTAATGTATAATGGAGCTGGGATTTGAACTCTGATGATTCGTCTCAAAGTCTGTGATCTTTAGTGCTATCTAATATTAACCTGTTTGATTTTCAATATTTAAGTGAAGAAGCATACAACCCTTAAATAGACAAATTCCTGGAAAAATGTAGTTTGCAAACAAAAAATAGAAAGCTTGAACAGTCCTATACATATTAAGTCAATTGAATCAATGGTATAAAATCTTCTATAAAAATTACAGGCCCATGTGTTTTAGAAGCTATTCCTATTAAACTTTCAGTTAAAATATCCTTTAATCTCATAAATAAAATACTCTTTTAAAGAATTGAAATGTGTAAATACTACTTAATTTATTTTGCATAATAATAATAATAACTAGAATATCCAAACCTAATAAAGACAAAAGAACAATAAAAGAACAAAAACTGATAGGCCAATATTACTCAGGAACATTGATATAAGTATACTAAACCAAATAGTAAAAAACAAAATCCAGTATATAAGAAAAAAGATGTTATATCATGACCAAGCCAAATTTTCATTGTAAAATGCAAGGACAGTTTAACATTAGAAAATCTATAAATGTTATTCAGTACATCAATACTTAAATTAGCAAAATATATGATTATCTTAACAAATATGGAAAATATTTAACAATCATTCTTGGATCTAAAAAAAACCTCTTAACAACCTTTAAATCAAAAGAAATTTCCTTAATCTGATAAACTACACAAAACATATGGCAAACACCTGTAAAAATATGAAATGTCAAAAGTACTATTCATTAAATCTGGAGCAAGGCAAGATTATCCAGTCATCATTTCTTTTTGACACTGAGTACTGTTCTAGCCAGCACAGCAAGCAGAAAATAAGTAAATAAGTAAACAAATAAATTATAGTGCAGGAACGAAAGCTCAATAATAACCAAATCACTTCAGAAGGGAAAAATCAGATGGAGATACACCCTACAAGGTATAAAATCATCTTCTAAATGTTGAGTAGACATAACAGTGTGTTACCTGTTCTGGGGAAAATATTTAACAATAGTACCAAATATCAAACCTAGAATCAAATCCACAAATGTATATAAACTTGATATAAGGGAAAGCATTAGAGACCAAGAACAATCGGAGAAGGGTGGTCTATTCAATAAGTGGTGGTGACATAGTTATCTCTGCAAATAAAATTTATTCCATTCTATGTACCATACAGAAAAGTTCATCCAATATAGATTAAAGAATTAAATGTGAAAGTAAAACTTTAAAACATTTAGAAAAATTTATTAAAGAATAACTTTTTGTCTTCTGGTTGGGATATACTTTCTTAATTAAGATGTTAAGCATAAAAGAAATGATTAACATAAACAAGATATTAACCATAAAAAATGATTGATAAAGTTGACTACCTTAAAATTTAGCACTTCTATTTATCAAAATACACCATAATGAAAGTGAAAATAAGTCAGAAACTATGGGAACACATATAATGTACAAGAGACTCATGTCAAAAATGTACAAAGAACTCCTACAAATTAGAGACAACCTAATAGAAAAACATAAAAAAATCATGAAGCAATGCCTTTTACAGGAGTACAGAAAATGGTTACTAAATATAAAATAAATCTCGTAGTTACCAGAAAATTCAAATTAAAAACCAAAATGAGAGATCATCTAACACCCACTAGGTTGGCGAAAATTAAATGTCTAACAACTAAGTGTTAGTGATGATATGGAAAATGTGTGCACTCTGGGACAGAATAGGTAAATCTGTATATCGGTATAGCCAATTCGAAAGCATGTTGGCCTTAGCTTGTGAAACTAAGTATGAACATACTTTGTAACACAGCAATTCCACTCATTAGCATATAGTGTTTTCAAACTTTTGTGAACCTGACCCACATTAAAAAATACATTTTATGTTGTGATCCCACAACAATCATACATATATGAATCTATACATATATAGATATATAGAAATAACTAAAACCAATTTTCATGAAACGGCATTTCTATTCTGTTCTGTTCTGTTCTATCCTATTCTATTCTATCCAAAAATAAGAAAAACAGTTGATAGTAACTATGTTGACTTCATTAGGATGTAATCCACAGTATGAAAATCCTCACCCTACAGAAACTTGTGCACATGTACATCAGTAGGGATCAAAATTTTTCCAAGGAAACTCATTGCAGCAAGAATTATGAAAACAAAATTTTGGAAACAACCCATATATTTATTGACAGGAGAATAGATAAATGAATTGTTGTATAGCATAGTGAAATAAATTTATAGGTAAAAATGAATGAACAACTGCTATATACAATGATCTGTATGAATCTTAGAAATATATTGTGTGAAATGAGGGGTTTCAGATTAATACATACAGTATTATTATTTTTATTAAGTACAAAAACAGCAAGATAAAAGAATATATAGTTTATGGATAAACATACTGAAGGCAAACTCTTAAAAAAATGGATACTGATTGCATTTGATGGAGGTGGGGCTATGGGAGGGTAGACGGATTGAATCTGGAAGGAGTACACAGGAGTTCCAATAGTATTTTTAATATTCTAGCTGAGCTGAGTAATGGGTTGACCAATATTTATCCTATACTAAATAACATAGGTAGGTGTGTGTGTGTATTATATGTATTAACATTACATAACACAAATTTAACATGAAAAAATAAAATATTTCAAGTTGCCCGTGGAAATGGCAGATAAACCCTAAAGACAATGTAAAGCAGAGGCATTTTCGTCCTTTTTAGTCATTGACTTCATTGCATAATGGTCAGAGTGGGTCATCTAATTGAAAATGACACAGGGCTGCTGCTCCCATAGGAATGCCCTGTATCTACATGAAAATGAGGGAATACATACTCTTTGGCGGTTTTGATTTTTTCCTGCTTTACAAAACTTTTACTAAAATGCCACTACAAGAAGAAAATCTCATATTATTTCTCAAGTGCTCTGAATTTCTCTGCATTTTACAATTAAAACAATATTTATTGGTTTTGTAACTCTTGGGGGGAACTATTAGGCAGCTAGCAGATATTCTGTTAAGACTGACCTTTATTTGCTTCTTAGCTATAGGTGAGTTGAGAACCTCTGGGTTATTAATTATTAGTAAAGATTTTGCATTTCATCAGGTTCATCCTGTTCTCAAAAGCCTTTTACTTCAGGAAATCAATTGTTCTCTCTTTTGAACTGTAATGTTGGTATGATTAGGTAGGTTTTGTGAACATCTGTGATGTATTTCATCTTCACAACCAACTGCAGTATTTTGAGAGCTAATGATGTTAAGTGTGACATTTGAGGCTAATTCTCTTCTACTTCAATAAGTGATTTTTTTGGTATGAATTAGTAATGTAGTTCCACCTAAACTGCACTTATTGAAGATGAGATTTAGCAATCTTCTAACTAATTCAATTTATGTAGACAATCTGTAAAATAAAATGAAACCTACTTTCCTTGTAGAAATTCACTCTTGTGTAACCTTGAGTGTTCTCCAAAATGTTGTTACTTGAAATCAACATGGATGATGTATAAAGCAGGATGTGCATGGGTTATTTAGAACTTGAAACTGCAAAGTTATCATCTTAAACGTATATGCTGCTTCACACTTTCCAAAGTACTTTTTTCTTTATCTCATATGTTACTTGAAGGAAGGGTACAAATAATGCTAAAATTGTAGGTTAGTTTTCAGTATTACCCTTACAAAGACTATTTAACTTATAATGGAACTACTTTGTGAGGAAGTTTTCCCCCTGTGAGTAGTACACCATAATTTAAGACTATTATGTGGAATGATGAAATTAATTCACATTAAAAGGTAATTAGCTTTTGTTTTATAGTTTTAATGGGAAATTACAGCATGAGTTTTGTTTCTGTCTTGCTAAGAATATAATTGGCTACCGTGAAAAATGGAAAAATTTCTCCTGCATCACATTTTCACTGCTAGAGAAGATGAAACCTTGCGCAGCTTTCATAATTGGGGTATATACTTTTTGCTTTTAAGTTACTAAAGAGAGCTGATCCACAGTTTAGAATGAGCTGGCTGTAAGATACCCTTAAATAGGTAATACTTGTTTATTCTTCCACCTTCTCCCTTGAAACTATTCTTCAATTTTACTTTTCCGGTAAGAAAAAAAATCATGTTTGTTTAATGATTCTTCAAATAGAGAGTGTGGCTTCTACTTAGAATGTATATTGCAAGAAAATAATGGAAAACATTAGACAAAAATACAAGAAACTCAGTAAGCTTTGTACAGGATAAATGCTAAAACAAAGATAAACAAAAGAAAAATAAGTAAAAACAACAACACAACCAGACACAGCACAAGTAAACTGCCGAAGACCAATAATAAAGAGAAAATCTTGAAGGTATCTGGGGAAAAGTCACATTACATAGAGACGAGCAAAGGCAGCAAGAGAAATGATAGAAAATAAACAATAAAACATGACTGGAAAAAAATAACAAAAGCATCAATGTGTTGTGGGACAACGTAAAGTAACCTAAAAATGTGTAATTGGAGCCCCAAAGGAGGTTGGTGGGGAGGGACAGAAGTTACTTGAAGAAATAATGGCTGGATTTTTTTCTAAACTTGATGAATATTATGAAACCACAGATCTAAGAAGCTCAATGAATCATAAACACTAAAAACATGAAGAACATTACACAGGCAGATTCATTATTAAATTTTTTTAAATTAGTTATAAAGAGAAAAATCTTAAAAGAAACCAGAGGGAGAAAAGACAATTATATACAAAGGAACAAAGATATGAATGACTGAAGACTTCTCATTGGAAACAGTACTAGTGATAGAACAGCGGAGTGACATCTTTAATGTACCAAAAGAAAAAATCATGTCATCACGCTTTTATAGCAGTATTACTCTCAAAACTAAGGGGAGTGATGTCATTGGGAATGGCAGAGCAAGGACTTCCAAAAATCCATCCCTCATAAAAGTAATGAGAACACTGGCAAAATTTGTCAAAATAAACTTTTTCAGATCTCTGGAAATTAACCTAAATGTTTCAATGAACTGAGGAGTGTTTAATCAAGAAAAATGGCTGAATCTTGGTAAGAACAGTGATATTTGTGATATTTAAACTTGCCCTATTGTCCTATCCCTCTCCCAGCTCCAGAACAGTTTTGAAAACGAAAAGTCCCATAGGCATGAAGAAAGGCAGAAGACTAGCAGCCACTGGAGAGAGCAGAGCAGATTTGGAGCTCCCAAAGCACCTTTCCTGGAGAATTGTCATCATTTGAACTGTCTGGCTCTTCTCTGGAAACACTCACATAAACGATTTGTCTTTGACCTTATTCAGACTTGCCCTCTGTGAAGAATCTTTTCCCTGGGAGCATTTGTCAGTGGCAATTGTTAACATCACAGCTGCCTGAGGTGGTGATAATAGTTGGGGCAAACAATACCTGGGGGGAAAAAAAAAACCTTACAGGTAAAGCTGGGGAGTGCAATATTTATAGTGGGCTTTGAAAATCTAAGAGGCATTCCAGGGAATCTAGAAGACCACAAACAAACACAGGGCAACACAGATGATCAGGGCTGTATGCATGCATAGGGAAGACTGGAGAAAACCCTAAGCTCTCATCTCTGGCTGACCTTGAGATTTCTTGCACAAGCAGAAAGTGAAGGCTAAGGCAGATTGTAAACTGCTTGCCTGAGCACTGAAGTAGTACCTCAACATGCACAAAGAGCCCATAAGCAAAGTCTGTGAGACTTACTGGTTCTAGTCATTTAAAAAATTCCTGTGCAATGATGAGCTGACCACTGAGCTAAGCTAGCAGAGACTTCAGTGGCCACACACAACAAAAAATACAGACTTTATAGAATTACTTCAAAGTCACTAAAAAAACAAACAGAAGTTTACAGTTTACTACTGCTGTTTACAGCAGTAAAATCAATGCAACATACAGCAACAAAACAAACCCTGGTGGTGGGGAGGTAATCTGCTTTCCAGAGTTGCCACACTGTAGTGTTTAAAATGCCCAGTTTTCAGCAAAGATTAGGGGGCATGCAGAGATGCAAGAAGTATAGCCCTCCCCAGGAAAAACATGTAGTCAATAGAAAATGTCCATGAGGAAGCCCAGAAATTGAAATTACTAGGTAAATCATTTAAATTAGCTATTTTAAATATGTTCAGGAAGTGAAGGAAATGATATCTAAAAACTAAAGGGTGATAGTGATTTTTCATGAAATACAGAATATCAATAAAGAGATAAAATTTATGACAAATAACCAAAAAAATTCTAGACTTAAAAGGTATAATAACTGAAATGAAAAATTTACTAGAGGGGCTCAACAGAAGATTTGAGTTAGCAGAAAAAAACAATCAGCGAACTTTCAATTTGGTGAAGAAAATGTAAAAAGACCTGGGGGACACTATCAAGTTTACCAAGATATGTATAATGGAGGGTATGTGATATGAGGAGGAGAAGGGAAAGAGATGGGCAGAAAGATATTTGAAGAAATAATGCCTGCAAGCTTTTCAACTTTCATGAAAAACACTAACATATACATCCAAGACACATGAATATACACATCAACAAACTCTCAGTTGAAAATATTAAAATAAGTCTACACTAGAAACATCAAAATAAAACTTTTAAAGACAAAGAAACAGAGAGAATCTTGAAAGCAGCAAGAGAGGAGTGTCTCATCATGTAAAAGAGATTTTCAATAAGATTAACAACTAATTTCTCCTCAGAAACAATGGAAGACTAAAAGTAGTGGGATGGCACGTTCAAAGTGCTAAAAGAAAAAAAACTGTCAATCAAGATGCTGTATGTGGCAAACTATCCTTCAAAAATGAAGGAGAAATGAACACATTCCCAGATAAACAGCAACTCAGAGAATTGGATGCTATGAGACCTGACCTATAAGAAATATTAAATTAAAAATTTTTGTGCCTCAAAGGACACCATCAAAAAAGTGAAAAGACAACTCACAGAATGACAGAAAATATTTACAAAGCACCTATCTAATAAGGGATTGATCTCGAAAATATTTAACAAAATCTTAAAATTCAACAATAAAAACACAAATAACCCAATTAAAAATGGGTAAAATATTTGAATAGTATTTCTCCAAATAGGATATACAAATGCCCAGTAAGCACACAAAATAATTAATCATCAGTTGTCATTAGGGAAATGCAAATCAAAACCACAATGAGATACTACTTCATACCCACTAGGATGGTTATAATAAACAAGATAGACAATAACAAGTGTTGGTAAGGATGTAGGGACATTAAACCTTATACATTGCTGATGGAAATATAAAATAATACAACCACTTTGAATAACAGTTAAACAGTTCTCAAAAATGTGACTTTTAGAGTTACCATATGACCCAGCAATTCTACTCCTAATTATGTACTCAAAAGAATTGAAAACGTATGTCCACGCAGATACTTTTACAGGAATGCCCATCACAGCATTATTCATAGTAGCTAAAAAGTGGAAATAAACCAATGCCCATTAATTGATGAATGGATGAACAATATGTGGCATATCCATACAATGGAATAATATTTGGCATTAAAGTTAATGATAAATGCTACCAGATGGAGAAAGTTGAGACTATTATGGTAACTGAAAGAAGTCAAACACAAAACATCACATATTGTATGGTTCTATTTATATGGAATGTCAGAATAGACAAAACCATAGTGATGGAAGGTATGTAAGTGGTTACCAGGGCTTGGAATAAAGAAGAATGGGGAGTAACTGCTAATGAATATGAGTTTCTTTTGGAGGTGATGAAAATATTCTGGAATTAGATAGCGGTGATGATTGTACAACTTCGTAGATTACTAAGAACCATTCAATTTTATATCTTAAGAGGTAAATTTTATGATATGTGAATTATATCTCAACAAAAAACTGGAGCCAAAATAAATTTTTAAAAGCATATAAAAATGGAAAGAAATCATTAACAGAACTTCACTTTAAGAAATTTTAAAGGTAGTTCTTCAGGCAGAAGGAATATGATAGCATATAGAAATATTTATTTAAACAGTATAATTAAGAGCACCAAAAAATGCTTACTATATGGGTAAATATGTTAAAATTTTTATTGCTACATCTATTTAAAAGATAGTTGAGAAGTTGACAGATTTCTGTTATCTGCCAAGATGAAATAACAGGGATTGGATTTACCTTCCTTCATGAAACAACCCCAAAAGATAAATGGGCAAAATATATGAAACAGCAGTTGTTGGAACACTTGACTTCAAGTGACAAAGGCAGTATCCCCTGAGAGACAGGAAAGGATGAAGTGAGCCCTTCAATTATCCCAGCTCACTCTTTGAGAGAGTATCTTGGCTATGATAGAGAGACGATGGACCCATTTGTACCTTGGCAAACTCCTTGAGTTAACTAGTGAAGCTGAGAATTTGGGTAGGTCCAAACGTTAGATTCCACAGGACAGAGTATCAGAGAGGAGAGATCTTCACAAACAGAGAACTCTGTATATATGCAGAGGGTTCCCATTGAGTATTCAGCTGAGTACTGATTAGCACATGTGTGTGAATAACATATTCAAGGGGATGTGGGGGAAAGAATGACCTGGTGTTCATGCAGGACTAGGAATAATGTGTTTCCCACAGCCAGACTGGAAAAACCTCATAATTCAAAGGTATTTGGTACCCAGAAGGGTTTTTTCTTGTTAGTGGTGACTAGTTTATCACGTCAAGCATGGCTATGGGACTATGTGATGGTTAATTTTATGTGTCGTATTAACTGGATCATGGGGTGCCCAGATATTTGACTAAACATTACTTCTGGGTGTGTGTGTGAGGGTGTTCCTGGATGAAATTAGCATTTGAATTGGTAGACCCAGTAAAGCAGTTTGCCCTCCCTAATGTAGGTGGTTATCATCAAATCTGTTGAGGCCCTGAATAGAACAAAAAGGTAGAGGAGGGAAGAATTTGGCCTTTCCTACCTGATTGCTTGAGCTGTGACATTGATTGTCTGCCCTCAGCACTCCTGGTTCCAAGGCCTTTAAACTTACACTGAATTATACTACTAGCCTCCTGGCTCTCTAGCTTGCAGACAGCAGATTATGAGACTTCTCAGCATCCATGATAGCATGAGGCAATTCTTTATAATAAATCTCTTCCTATATATGTATCCTATTGGTTCTATTTCTCTGAAGAACCCTGACTAATACAGCCTGCTTAACAAAACTAAAAAGCAAGACCCAGAAAAATCAAACTCTTTCCAAGTAACTTAACTCCATCTTAGATAAAAGCTTAAGAATTTTTATAGGAATACAGAGATATCCAGCAGTAAACAACATAAAATCCATAATGTTGTCACATAACAAAGAAGTTACCAGTATGAAAACAAGCAGAAAATATGACCAATGAGGAGAAAAATCAATCAACTGAAAGCAACCAAAGACTGACACTGATATTAGGAGACAAGGGCATTAAAACACTTAATGTAAGTATATTTTAAAAGTAAAGACATGAAAGATATAAGAAAAAACCCAAATCATATTTATAGAGATGAGAGATAGAATATGTGAAATATATAATACACTAAATAGGATTAGTGACAGATTAGACATCTCAGAAAAAGGATTAGTGAGCTTAACGATGTATCAATAGAAATTATCTAAAATGAAACACCAAGGGGAAACAGAATTGTTTTCAAAAAAAAGCACTAACGACTGGTGGGAAATTTTAAGTGACTTAATATACGTGTAATTGCATCCCCTAAAGGGAGTGGGGCACAGATAAAATATTTGAAGAAATAATGGATAATTTTTCAACTTTTATGGCAACTCCAAACCCAAAGATCTGAGAAGCTCAAGAAGTCTCAACCACAAGAAACGTGAAGAAAACTACACCAAGGCAAATGCAGTGATAAAGAGAATATCTTAGATGCAGCCAGAGAAAAGGGCACAATATATATATATATACAGAGAAAAATAAAGATATCTCATCAGAATCAATGTAGATGAGAACGGCCAATATCTTGAAATTACTGAAAGAAACAACTGTCAACCTGGAATTTTATTCCAGTAAAAATATCTTTCATTAATAAAGGTGAAATAATGACTTTTTCAGACATGCAAAAGCCGAAAATAATTCAACACCAGCAGAATTACACTAAAAGAAATACTAAAGAAAGTTCCTCAGGCATAAGGGAAATGCTAAGAGACTAGAAAGACAAACTACATATTAGAAGAAAATATTTACATATCCCACATGTCTACTAATGGCCTTGTATCCAGAATATATGATGAACTATCAAAACTCAATTAAAAAAAAATTTCCGATGAAAAAAATGGCTGAAAGATATGAACAGACACTTTACCAAAGAAAATATAAGAAAGGCAAGTAAGAACATGAAATGATTCTCAACATCTTTAGTCATTAAGCAAATATAATTAAAATCACAATGAGATACACTTCCTAGAATGGCTTAAAAAAATGACAATGTGAAGTGTTGAGGAGAATGCCGGGCAATTGGCATTCCTGTACATTTCATTGGTGAAAATGAAAAATGGTTCAGCTACTTTGAAAATCAGTTTTCAGTTTCCTTTATAGTTGAACATGCACTTAGAGTTCAACCCAGGAATCGTACTCCTAGGTATTTGTCCAAGTGAACTGAAAACTTATGTTCATGCAAAAATCAGTACATGGATGTATGCTTTATTTGTAATAGCCAAAAACTAGAAATGACCCAAATTTCCTCCAACAGGTGAATGGATAAACAAAATGTAGTACATCCAATGATTGAATAACATTTGACAATAAAAAGGAATAAGATACTCATACATTCAAGTACATCAACAAATCTCAGATACATGTTTGGTAAATGAAAAAAGCCACTTCTTAAGGCTATATGTTTCTACTCCATTTTTATGACATTCTGTGAAAGGAAAGACAAAACTAAAGGAAAAGAAAGCAAATCAGCTGATACCATGGGATAGATTGTGGAGGAAGGTGTTGTCTACAATGAAGCACCAGCAGGGGAGTTGTTTAAAGAGTTGATGACGATATTCTATACATTTTTGCCGGTGGCAGTAGTGTTATGTGACTGTATGTGTTTGTCAAAACTCACAGAATTGTATACCAAAAAGGGTGGATTTTATTGTATGTAAATTATACTTGAAAAATATTATGATAAAAAGAAAGAATGGGAAAGTTTTGGAGAACAATGGGAAGCCAGATTGGAGAGAATCCCTTAAGTTCTCCTACATTGAGACAACAGATCATTTAGAAGGTGCCTGTGATTTGGAGGGATGGTAAAATGTGATGAGCCAATATAGATATAAACGTCAGGCTATGTGCAAACTATTGGGGATTCCAAAATAAATACATTTCCACCCTTAGGGAGCTCACGGCCTACTTAGGGGAACAATCTTTTCAACTGACAGCCATGAAATAATGGGGTGAGTGCTGTGAAAAAGCTAATATAAGGTGTTCCTGGATCCTGCAAGTGGGATAAATGACCAGACATAGATGGTAGGACAGAAGACTGCCTGGAGGAGACATCAGACAAAAAGAAATAAGCTTTTCAAGAAGGGAAGGGGCTACTTTGTAAAACAAAATAACTTTTCATTTAAATAAAAATTTTTGAAAAGCTGCCACGTGCATATTGGAACACATGCCTATAGTACTAAATTCAAAAGATTATGCAGATTTTTACCTATAAAGGTCTTCTATTATCAATACTTGTATGTATTCATATAAATATTCTTTGCATCTAGTAACATGTATATATGGATTTCTAAAAACAGCAATGTACCATATTATACACAGTGTTTATTTTTTCTTGTTTGTTTTTCAAGTTTTATTTATTTATTTTTAAAATTGTTTATTTTTTATTGTGGTAACATTGGTTTATAACATTGTATAAATTTCAGGTGTACATCATTGTAGTTAGATTTCTGTATGGATTACATCATGTTCACTACCCAAATTACTAATTACAATCCATCACCACCCACGTGCCTAATTATCCCTTTCACCATGGTCCCTCTCCTCCTCCCCTCTGGTAACCACCAATCCAATCTCTGTCTCTATGATTTTTTGTTGTTGTTTTTATCTTCTACTTATGAGTGAGATCATACGGTATTTGACCTTCTCCCTCTGACTTATTTTGCTTAGCATAATACCCTCAATGTCCATCCACGTTGTCACAAATGGCTGGATTTCATCGTTTCTTATGGCTGAGTAGTATTCCATTGCATATATATACCACATCTTCTTTATCCATTCGTCCCTTGATGGGCACTTAGGTTGCTTCCAAGTCTTGGCTATTGTGAATAACGCTGCAATGAACACAGGGATGCATGTATCTTTATGCATTGGTGTTTTCATGTTCTTTGGATAAATACCCAGCGGTGGAATAGCTGGATCATGTGGTAATTCTATCCTTAATTTTTTGAGGAATCTCCATACTGTTTTCCATAGTGGCTGCACCAGTTTGCACTCCCACCAGCAGTGCATGAGAGTTGCTTTCTCTCCATATCCTCTCCAATAATTGTTGTTTCCAGTCTTGTTAATTATAGCCATTCTGACGAGCGTGAGGTGATATCTCATTGTAGTTTTGATTTGCATTTCCCTGATAGTTAATGATGTTGAACATCTTTTCATGTGCCTGTTGGCCATCTGTATATCTTCTTTGGCGAAATGTCTGTTCAGGTCTTTTGCCCATTTTTTAATTGGGTTGGTAGTTTTTTTGTTGCTGAGTTGCATGAGTTCTTTATATATTTTGGAGATTAAGCCCTTATCAGATGTATGGTTTGCAAATATCTTCTCCCAATTGTTAGGCTGTCTTTTCGTTTTGTTGTTGGTTTCCTTTGCTGTACAGAAGGTTTCTAGTTTGATGTAGTCCCATTTGTTTACTTTTTGTATTGTTTCTCTTGCCCGGTCAGACACGGTGCTTGAAAATATGTTGCTAAGACTGATGTCGAAGAGCGTACTGCCTATGTTTTCTTCTAGAAGTTTCATAGTTTCAGGTCTTACATTCAAGTCTTTAATCCATTTGGAGTTAATTTTTGTGTATGGTGTAAGGTAAGGGTCTACTTTCACTTTTTTGCATGTGGCTATCCAGTTTTCCCAACACCATTTGTTGAAGAGACTTTCTTTTCCCCATTGTATGTTCTTGGCTCCTTTGTCAAAGATTAGCTGTCCATAGATGTGTGGGTTTATTTCTGGGCTCTCAATTCTGTTCCATTGATCCATGTGTCTGTTTTTGTGCCAGTACCATGCTGTTTTGATTACTATAGCTTTGTAGTATATTTTGAAATCAGGGAGTGTGACACCTCCAGCTTTGTTCTTTTTTTCCAGGATTCCTTTGGCTATTCGGGGTCTTTTGTTGTTCCATATAAACTTTAGGATTCTTTGTTCTATTTCTGTGAAAAATGTTGTTGGAACTTTGATAGGGATTGCATTGAATCTATAGATTGCTTTAGGAAGCATGGACATCTTAACTATGTTAATTCTTCCAATCCAAGAGCATGGAATATCTTTCCATTTCTTTGTGTCTTCTTCAATTTCTTTCAGCAACGTTTTATAGTTTTCAGTGTACAGATCTTTCACCACTTTGGTTAAGTTCATTCCTGGGTATTTTATTCTATACACACTGTTTAAATTTAACTGTTTTCAACTAAAATGCATCTTGGAGATTATTGCCTATCAGTATAAATCCAACCATAATAAAATTTCATTATAGTTTACATCTGTATTTTCTGTGTTTTCTTACTGATAATTTGAAGGTTTGTAATTTTTGTGTGTGTGTGTGAGGAAGATCAGCCCTGAGCTATCATCTACGCTAATCCTCCTCTTTTTGCTGAGGAAGACCGGCTCTGAGCTAACATCTATTGCTAATCTTCCTTCCCCCCCTCCAAAGCCCCAGTAGATAGTCGTATGTCATAGTTGCACATCCTTCTAGTTGCTGTACATGGGACGCGGCCTCAGCATGGCCGGACAAGCGGTGCGTCAGTGCGCACCCGGGATCCGAACCTGGGCCGCCAGTAGCATAGCGTGTGCACTTAACCGCTAAGCCATGGGCTGGCCCAGGTTTGTAATTTTTATTCTATTTATCTTT
Organism: Ceratotherium simum simum; assembly: GCF_057802395.1. Lineage (NCBI taxonomy): Eukaryota > Metazoa > Chordata > Mammalia > Perissodactyla > Rhinocerotidae > Ceratotherium > Ceratotherium simum. The sequence continues at coordinate 27,696,188 of NC_141910.1, read as the reverse complement.
ATCATTATACCTTTGTAAAATAATTAAAATTTCTGCTCCTTTTGAAAGCCTAAGTCTCTGATATGAATAATGATGCATACATCCATTTTTTTCTCACCTCCAATCCCTCCCTTCCAAATCTAACTTTAATAGTTTATATTCTTAGCTTTTCTTGTTTGCCTTTTTCCCCCTCTCCTATTTATTCAATCTTCTAGCTGCTGGGGATACAGCAGTGAACAAAGCAAGGGGAACAAAAAAACATGTCGTAGAGTTTATATGCTAGTGGGAGGATACAGGCAATATATAAATGTAATATATATTATGCTGTAAGATCTATGGAGAAAATAAAGCAAGCATGAATAATAGGGTATGCTAAAGGGAAGAGGATAAATTGCAATTTTAAGTAGATTCACCAGAGAAGGACGCACTAATCAGATGCCGTGTGTAAAGGCATGAGAAGGTAAAGGATTGAGCTTCCTCCATCTGCGTTTCTCAGGGAAGAGTATTCCTATTATCTTTCTCTTTGGCTTTTTCATTTATTTATGGATTAATTTCTCAACCTTTAACTCCCAAATTTTCTTTGGATTTCTTTTTTATATCATAATGTTCTATTATTTCCAAGAGCTTTTGTTTATTGTCTTAATGTTCCATTTACATAACATTGTGTTATTTCATGTGCCCAATATCTTCTCCTCTCTGAGGATATTACATATATTTTTAAAAGATTTCTTGTCTTTCTTGCATTGAATATATTTTACTCTAAGCAAAGTTATCTGTTCGTATTTAAGACTGAGGCATTAAAAACTTAATGGAAGTTATGTTAACTGGTGAATTATTTGTACAGACCAAGCAGAAGAGGATCAGTGCTTTTCATTGGAACAGTCTCAAATATTAACATTTACAAGTATTTTTTCTGTGATTTTTTTTGTTGGTTTAAAGAGGAATCTTCTGCTCTCCTGCCTGGAGGGATATATAACTGAATAAAACCCTCTTGGGGTTGCATAAAGTTACATAAAGAGGCAAGAAGCCTACGGTATTGGGTACACAGACTTTCACTTATTCCCACTGTTTTCAATAGAGCACATCTCCCTCACTCTCTCGTTTCCTACTCTCCCTGCGTCTGGAGCCTTTAGATCCATTTCTCCATAGCATACATTTACAGTCTTTTAGGGATGGTCACTGGGCTCAGAGACATAGAGGAAAGGATCTGGCACGTTTAACTTTTTGCATAGGCTTCATGCACCTGCTTGTTTTAAGCTCAAAAGCTCATCCTCAAGAGATTCTGCAGCCAGATGCAGCTTGCTTCTGGCTGGATTCCTTCTCGGCAAGCACTTTTGATTTTCTCAGCTCTGCTAAAGATCCCATCCACCTTTCCCTGCTCTTTTAGTCTATTTCTTCATCTGCATAACATGAAGAATAACAGCCATCTGGAATTCTTCCCAGGGTGGTTATAGGTATGAAATAAAATAATGGAATCGAAAGCTTCTTCTAACCTCTCCAGTCTACTTTGGTCCCCTCCTCTCTCTACCCATGGCTGTCCAGTGCCTTCTTTTAATTCCTTTAGCACTTCATATTGCTTCTTGCCTTGGGGGCTGTCTCACATGTTCCTCCTTCTGCCTGGAATGATATTTCTTCATTCTTTTTCTTCATTACCTTTTTTTGGTACAACATCTAATATATACAAAATAAGATATATAACAGTGATGTAAATTCTAGAGCTTAGTAGTACAGTGGACAGTAAACCAACACCCAACCCAGAAAATAAAACGTTACCATCTACTTCGTCTACCTTTGTGGCCGTCTCCCAAACCAACCCTTTCTCGTCTTTGGAATTAACCTTTTTCCCACATTCCATAAACACAATTCCTTTCCTGTTTAAAATTATTCTAGCACATATTTGTATATGAGTAAACACTATATTGTTTAGTGTGTTTGATTAATACTTTATAAATAGCATCATACTGTATGCAGTGTTCTGGACCATGTTTTTCTCTCTCAATATTATGCCTTCATGCTTCATTCATGTTATTGGATAGTTCATTTATTTTTATTGCTGTAAAATACGTTACTTATAATGAAATTCCAAACTTATCGATCTGTTCTCCTCTTTATGTGTATATATTTTTTCTTTTTATTATGAACCATGCTACTATGAGCATCCTTGTACCTGTATCCCAGAGCACATATGCAGAGGTTTCTCTGGGGTAATACCTAGGAGTCGAATTGCTGTTTCAGAAGTTATATGATAGTTCAATTTTACAAAATAATGCCAATACGCTTTCCAAAGTGATTGCATCAATTTACACTCCCAACGTAAATGTTTAATGGTGTATATTGATCTACATTATTTCAAACACTTGTTTTTGGCCATCTTTTTACTTTTAATAATTCTTGAGGACGGTAGTAATACTTCATATAGTTTTAACTCACATTCCCCTGACTAATGAGTTTGAGCTTGTTTTCCGTATTTTTATTGACCGCTTGGATATCTTTTGGGAAGTGCGTATTCAAGTCCTTAGCCCATTTTTCCATTGGATTTTCTTTATTTTCCTTATGGAATTCTAAAAGTCTCTTTAAAAGTATGTATTCTGGGTACAAATTATTTGTCAGTTGTTTATTGCAAATGTCCTCTTCCCACGTGTGTCTTACCTCTTCACTTTTCTAATGGCATATTTTCATGGACTTTCAATGTAGTTCTATTTATCTACTTTTGCCATGTGGTTAGTGCTTTTTTAGTGTATCTAGGAACTCTTTTCCTGATTCAAATTCATGAAGTTATTCTTCTATGTTATCTTCTAGAAATGTTATTGTTTTGACTTTCACATTTAGTATCTTTGACTTGGAAGAGAATTTTTTGTATGATGTGAAGTGATGCTCCATTTTTTCCCCATATCTATATCCAGCTGCCCAGAATCATCTTTACCGTGTGTTTGCTGTACTTTGTTACTCATAAATTAACCATTCATACATGTAGCCTTTCTATTTTTGTCACATTTGTCTATTTATATATCTTAGCATCAATATTACAGTCTTTTTCATTAGATATTTTAAAAAATCTTGATTCCCTATAGCAGGGTTGATCGAACTGTGGCCAGTGGGTCAAATTTATTTGATAGGAAAGTTCTCTTGGGGCCACACATGTGATAACATTGATAGCCACTGGAAAAAACCAAATCTACAGAGATGGGGACACGAAATACTGTCTTTTGTCAGAGAATGAGACATGTAAACCCAGGAGAACCATAGAAATCATGTAAAAAGAAGAGAAGAATATTCATTGTGCTCACCTTTCCATCTAAAATTGATGCTCACATTTATTGAGACACAAACTTTGTGTTGAAATATGGATTTAGGCTAAGGTACCCTTGAAACCTTGCTGCTTCCACTTGGCATACCCTCGGAAAGGGGCTGGCTATGGTTCCAATGAACCCTATAGCTGTGAAATAGAGAAAATCCAACTGTCTCCACCTGCTACTTGTCCTAAGTAGCAGAGTGTTCTAACCACAGGAGCTAACTGCCAGAGTTAATCTTGGATCACTGGACCACGTACTATACAAAGAGTCTATAAAGCTCATGATTTAATGTACAAGTGACTATGAATATGTGTATTGTAATTACAGGTGCAACTTTTTTCTGAGGCTTTCACTTGGTTTATTACATATCTTGGGGGAAATTCATGGTGCTGAACTCCTATGCTGCGACTGGGTCCTGAATTTAGAAATGATACTGGTGCCTTTGCCCTCGATTCAACATTGTTGGAAAGTGCCAAGATCAAGGAGTTCGGTTCAAGGTGATTTTTCCCCACCATCATTTACCCTGGTAGGCATGACCAAGGATCACTTCTGAGCAACCCTTTGGAGTCTTTTTGTAACTGAAAACTAGATCTGGAATTAAGAATTCTCATTCAGCCAAACAGGGAGCTTGTAATTTAAGAAACAAAAAGGACCATAAATTTGGTTCACAGGGCATAATCCCTCCAATGCTTTTGAATTTATTTGTTATGGAATATAGTGAATTTATATATATAATTGAATTTATATGATATGGCATATCATGACTAACTACATCAATAACAATATAGCATACTTAATACCTATTTGAATCATAAAAATTAAAATGCAATTTCAGGTTTGAAGTTCAAAAGTCATTTTATTTTTAAGCATTTAAGGAGATTATGGACATCAGACTGAGAAAACTGGGGTATCTTTTGGAAATAGTCACTCTGCAATACTCTTTTCTAGAGAATCATTGCTGCAAATTCTATTTTTATAATGTGATTAATGCGTGTTCATGAATGTGGCTCAGAATTGACTGCTAGATTTTTTCATTTTTCTTGTTGGCTAGCTTTTGGGTAACAGTTTTCTCTTCTTGTCCGTTGAGAGGTCATTTTCAGTCATAGCGAAAATACATAGAAGTGTAAAATTCTATATATAGAATTCCAAATTTTCTCTATAAAATTCCATATATAGAAGTGAAAATATTACAACCAAGTAGTATATAGTAATGGCCTCATTTTGTTGATATAAGTTTGGCAGTGGCAAAAATGCAACTGATTTCTCAGATTGCTTGACCATGGATCAGCATGTGCCTTTATCCTCTGGTCCTACCTGTAGAGTGCAGTTAAGTCTATAGAGGTCCCCCCCCCGCAACCCAATCCATCTAAATTAAAGCTGGAGAGATGTTGTAGTGGCATTTGTCATGCTCTTTGGCTGCCAGAATCTATTTTTTTATTGACTGATATCATACATAAAGAAAAATACACAATAAGTATGCAGCTCAATAAATTATCATGTGAAAATACCTGAGTGATCACCACGGTTGGCAATAAAGTGAACATTGCAAGTACTCAAGGAGCCCCTGACATACTTCCTCCCAGTCACTAACACCACTATTCCATCAGCAATGTATGAGATTTCTGGTTGCTCTCTCTCCTCATCAACATGTGGTGTGGTTCAGTCTTTTTCAGGTTAGCCGTTCTAGTGAGCATGTGGTGGCATCATATTGCGGTATTGATTTAGGGAAATTCCATAGTAAACTTTGGCCTCATAACTATCTAGGTCCTTCAAGCCTAATCCCAGGGACTCTGAGAAATAGCAAATGTCATGAATATATTTAATTTCTACTTAAATTATTTAGAGTGACTTCGGTTTTTTGCAGCTAAGAATCCTGCTGATAGTGAGGAGAAAGTACATATGATGTTGGGAGGTAACTGATTAAAAAAGAAAGACATTTACAGAGAAAACATGGCAGAGAAAGAGGAGCTATAGAAGGAAATATAAACAGTGTTCTGATGGGTTATTGGAAATAGGTAAGATAGGCAATGAAAATATCTGTAAAGACCAGGTCTATTTTCTACCCCAAACTGCCCTTTACAGTGATTAAAATAGAACTGTTGCCAATCTATATGCTATGATTTTGAGAAATACACAGGGACAGTTTGGGGAAAGTGAGCAATGGATACAGAGGTTAGAAAATGGGCAGAGTTTGCTTAAAATATAGTATTAAAGAGAGATATCACTGACAGAGTTAGAGCAGCAGAAATTATAAGGGTAATTGCAAAAACTCAACTTTGCCTCATGAAGTGCAGGTGATTTTTGGCACCTTCCATAATCCTTCACATTTTTGTAAGTAGTGTTCATATCATCAGCATGCTTCCCTTTTAATCTTGCAAAAGAAAATAAGCAATATTCTTGACCAGGGTTTTCCAATCCTAGCTGATCATCAAAATTACCAATTCTGGTCCCAAACCCAGGTATAGTAAATAAGACTCTCTATGGATGGGGTCTGAGTGAAGGTGTTTTTTGAAGCCTTAGGCTGTTTTTGTTATCATAAAGATTTGAGAGCTATTGGTATAAACTTCAATTCACAGAAATCAGGTATTTTATTTCATAACAAAGCTTGAGGAAGTTTCCACTTGAAGAGGAAAACACATGGAATATATTTACCCTGTCTAAATACTTAAGGCAAATTCCATTTATGTATAAAGAGAGTTTAACACACTTGTTTGATTCAAATGACCATTGGGCATTAGCATTATCCTACCTTTCTCGACTTCTTTCTGAAATTTCTGAATTCTGTCCGAACATTTATTATATGATTTTTCCAAGCTCAAGTTTAAAGTGAAAAATAAAAACACTGGAATTGAAGTATGAAGGACTGGATTTGGGTATTATCTCAACTATTTTCTAGCTTTGGGGAAATATTTAACATCTTGAGCATCATTTTTCCTAATGTATTAAATAAGAATATTGACAGACTTTGTGCGGACTTTATTTGAGTTATCCGTGTGTCTTTGTGGGTATGTGTATGTGTATGTGCATGCACAAGTTTTAGTTGCACAGAAGTCATTCACTAAGTGTTTCTTTACTTTCTTAGGTGATATTTTATTAAAAGTTAGGATGACTAACGTCATACTTCTTTTGTTTCTCAGTATCCTCATTGCATAGCAGGTAACCAGGATGACACTGTGTTTAATATTTAATTAGTGTTACATAACGGCTTACAATTTCCTTCTATAAACTAATAAAATAATTGTGTTAATGTATATCGAGTCTCTATCAGATTATCCATACAATGGTAATATCTTCTTGACTTCTAAAAAACCTACCCTGGCTTGCAATGGTGTTCATTCACTTGACAGATATTTATTGAAGACTTACTAGGTCTTAGGCACTGTTCTTGTTTCCTGGGGGTATAGTAGTGAATAAAAGAGACCAGGTCCCTGATTTTTGAGAGATTAAATTCCAGTAGTTGGAGAATAGTGTGAATGGAAAACTGTCAATTCATCCATGCCTCATGGAATCTAAGCTCAGATTTACTACAGGTAACTTAAATTTGGCCATTGACTTGCCTTTTTATTAAACAACCATTTTTGGCATCAGAAAAGAATTATGCAGGTGTATAACTTTGGTTCTGTTCAGCATAGTACTGGATAAATAAACAGAAAATAAGACTTTCCTATCAAGCTGCATTAACACTGAAGGTGTATCATTTATAAAAAAAAATTACATGGGAAAAGAAGCAAAGCTTTTAGGAGCACTGCTTGAAATAATGGTAAGAGGTAGAAAGATTTGCCAATCTCCAACTGTGACACCCCAGAGCCAAAGGGGAGGAGAAGGGGGTTAGATTCTGTGAAGGTCCAGCATGACTGTGAAGGATCTCGTGGTGACAAGACCATTATAGCATTAGAACAGGATCTGAGTTGGCAGCAGAGAGGACACACTGCTGCAAGTCCGAAAAACAGTCGTGAAATGAGAAATGAACCTATAAGCTTTTTAGCTGAAAATACAAGTAAACTAAGATTCAGAACTGAAGGTGGAAGGCCAAGAAGGAAAGCAGAGAATTACATGTGGTAGGCATGAATGTGGGACAGAGAAGGGTTGTCTAAGAATAACTTTGGCAGATATTTCCTCAGACTGCTGTGTCCTTTTGAGCCACTCGTGCCTGACTGGGACAAAGCTTTAATGAGAGTTTCTGGCTCGATACGAAAGGGGAAAGGAATTGCTATTCAAGTCTGTTCGGTATTAAAGGTGTTTTTATACATGTCATTTTATTCAATATATATCCCTTGTTTTGAGTGGAAAACCAAGATTTATAAAGATTGTGAATTATCCAAAGTCTCACCAAGCAAGTAATAGTATAAAACTAAAAGGGTCTTCTGACTGCCAGTATAGTACTGTTTTATAACTTTCTCTCTAAGTCACTTAGCTCTCCTTCAGAAGGATTCCTCCATTCCCTATATCCTTCTTCCAAGTGAGACCATGAACCATTTCAATTCCATTTTATTTTATTATTGTACTTTATCTTACTGTTCTATTCTATTTTGACATCAATTCCTGCTTAGAAAAAAAATACACGACATCCATATTCAGTGTGTAGCTGTACTTATTACAAATGTCATCTTTTCATCTGTATTAAAATACTTATTAACAAACAGCTAGAGTCAAAGCAAAGTATTTGTATCTAATAAGATGTGCAATCAAGTGCAACAACAGACATCTCCTAAACTTAATATTTGAGGCTGGAAAAACTAAACTCATAATGGCAAGATGTTGAATGTAAGTATTGCAATCTTATTTCTCACTCTTGTTTCAGCAAAGAATTTGACAGTGTTTCTCCCTTATGAAAAGAAAGTCTTCTCTGATAATATTATTAATAAGCTGATACATGAAGGAAAAAAATGGGTGGGCGGTGGGGAGAATCCCAGGACGAGTGAACAAAGACAATAGCCTGTGCAAAAATTCTGTGGTTTAAGAGACATCAGTTCCTCAAGAACTTAAAGAAGCCAGCATGGCTAGAGTGCAAAGAACTGAGAACTATGATGTTAGGATGAGGCATGGTAGGAGCAAGACCACATAGGACCTGGAAGACCATGGCAGGACTTTTGGTCTTCATGATAAACTCAGTAGGAATCTAATGAATTATTTTGATAAGAAGGTAGGGGTATGGTCTGATAAAGTTAGGTTGGAAATTTTTAGGTAACTCTGTTTATAGGTTGAACACTTATTGGAACGGGATAAGGGCAGATATGGGTAGGCCAGGTAAAAGGCTGTTGCATTAACATAGGAGAGGGATTGTGGTGGCTTTTGTTTGGGTGTGATAACAAAAGAGGAAAGAAAGGAACAGAAATGGAATAAATTCTGGAAGAAGAGCCAACAGATGGACTATTGAGTTGAACTTGTGGGAAAAAAGGACTCCAGAACACCTCTTGGGTTTCTGGCTTATATAATTAGATGGAAGGTGGTAGCATTCACTGAGGTAGAGAACACTGGGAAAGAAGAGCGGTTGTGGATACGGGTCATTAAATTATCCCTGAACAAAAGTTATATAGGGATTGGAATATGTAGTCCTGGAGTTCTGAAGGATGGTCTAGCCTGGAGATAAAATTTTGAGAATCATTAGTATATGGGTGGTAATCAAAGCCTGCAGTGGGGATGAGAATCATGGAGAAAAAAGTTTTGAATGGTAAAAGAGGAGGGCTAAGTCTGAGTTTTGAGTTACTGGAAGAGCATAAGGAGACAAGTCTGTAAAAACGATAAAGGAGAGCATAGCATCACCTATATCAAAGAAAGGAGAAATCTGATAAGCAAGAGTGGTTTGCAGTATTGAATCTTACTGAAAAGTCACGAAAAATAAAAACTACACAATGGCAACTTTCTGCTAATAGTGTACGTAGAGTTAAGTAGGCAGCCAAAATGATCTGTTGTTCAAGTCAAAGAGTTAGGATGCTTTATTTCACAGTTTAATGGCAAAGAGACGAAATGTATATTTGTGTGCAGAACATTCTGAAATGTTGTTTGTTTTGTAAGACAAATATAGGGGTACAACTGGTGACCTGGGAAACACTTCCAAGGAAAAGACACTAGAAACTAGTCTCGGAGGTACTGGCTGGCACTAGCACTAAATTAGATTTCTCCTGCTGTTTCATGCGCAGCATGGTTTTCCATGGTAACCAAGTTTAAATGGTTCTGCTAGGTGAACAGGTCAGTACAATTACAGCCATTTTTCCTACTATTCTTATTTGACATATTAGGAAGCCCACATTTTTATTTGGGAGGCTGTTAAAATTTGGTCAAACTTCTTTTCATTGTTTCAGTTCATAGCTTTTAAAAGTTATTTTGTAAGAAAGGAAAAAATATATATTAAAGCTAAATTTAAGTGAAGAACAATTTTCACTATATAATTTAGGAATCAAGTTTCAAATAGAATAATATAATGAATTTTAAAAATAAAAACCTTGTTATGTTCTGGTGGAGAATACACAGGGCTAGATTAAATAGCTTTACAAATCAAATACTAATCAGAAGTAAAATATACGACATTGTGATGCTCAGCACACTCTTGTACATTTATTTTTCTTATTGAAGACAATAGACACAAAATAATCAATGAATCATTAAACTGAAAAGATAAACATAAGGAATTTTTTATTTATCAAAGGTAGTATTGCATTGATTTTAATCTTCATGCATACTACCTGATATTGAAGAAGAAAAATCCTGATGTAATAATAATTTGACAAAATGGAGGGGGTTTTCCTGAAATGACTTTAAACAATGGAGATGCAAATTACATGGTTGTTCATGCAAGCCTATAAAATGGCACTAAAATCTGGCACGGGTTCTTTTAGCTCAGGTACACTGCTATGTGTTCTGTGACATAGCAGATATTTTGCTGTCACTATTTACGTGCCAACAATTTTGGCCAAGCATTAAATTGATTTGGTTTTGATTTCTAGGAACAAAATAATTGTAGGAGTCCATAATTTGCTAATTTATAGTTTAAAAAAATGCCTTCTTGAGATCTTTTATAGTTCCTTCTAAGCTGAATGTTCTATTTGAAGTGAAAATAAAAATGTCAACATCAATGTCTCAATTTAATTTTAGATCTCAAGAAAAATACAGACTGAAATTGCAACCTTTAGAAATCACATGCCATTAATGCATCACAAAACTGAAAAAGAATTAAAGCCTAATTATTCATTAAATATTTACTACAGTTCAGGGTTTGATTTGATTAGCTTATGTTGATTTCCGGGAAAAATAATACAAGTTCGGATTTATCTGTGCCCTGAGCTACTGATTATTGTGCATCATTTGTTCTGAGCATCATATGAACTTGCAGGTGTTTAACTGGTCCTCAAGCATTTGTGACAAAACAAAGCAGGATTACTTGCTCATAGAAGGGAGCAATTTGGCACAAAGTTCTATTTTAAGTCAATGAATGTCACTAGGGACAACAATGCTCTAAGTTGCGGGGAGAGCCAAACACTTGACTCACGAAAGATGCTAATATTTTGAAAATCCTACCAGGGAGAGATTTCTACATTTCTGGAAGACTGACAAGATGATCAGCCAGCCTTCATAGGTACTTATCCATTTCATGATGTTCCACTGTTGCAAATTATGCTATAAACACAAACAAAAACTCACACAGAAATGACGGTAATTTTGTGGTGAGAGTTTTGGTTGAAACTATCTTTCTTGACCATTCTCTTTCTCTCTCTTGCTCTCTTTCTCTCTCTTTCACACACATACACACACTCCACACACACACACTGCGTATGTGCCATAAATTCTTTGGGTTTTGTTTTACCACCACTTTGGGCACATTAACACAAGGTATTTTCGCTATACATTTTCATGTACAGAAGAAACAAATGTTAGAACACTTGGAACTAACAATAAAAATTGAAGAGAGAAGGGGGAGAGAACGTTGTACACCTTGTAGGTTTTCTTTGTATGTTTCTTCACAGTCTATAATTAGTCAAAGCAGAATGAGAGATATTGATACCATGAACCATTGAATTATGGCTTAATAAAATTTACATGATCTAATCCACAAGGTGATGTGATGATATTAATTTTAATAATTATGTTTACATTATAGAACATGAAAGTGAGGTTCTTGGTAGGATGAGAGGGTTCTTCTCCTCTCCTATCAAATACTCTTTGTACATGTATTCTCCATAGATGTGTTTTCTTTCTTTTTTTTTTAATTTTTTGTTTATTGCAGCAACATGGGTTTATAACATTGTATAAATTTCAGGTGTACATCATTATACTTCTATTTCTGCATAGATTACATCATGTTCACCACCCAAATACTAATTACAACCCATCACCACACACATGTGCCGAATTATCCCCTTCGCGCCCTCCTTCTTCCCCCCTTCCCCTCTGGTAACCACCAATCCAATCTCTGTCTCCATGTGTTTGTTGTTGTTATTATCTACTACTTAATGAGGGAAATCATACAGTATTTGACCTTCTCCCTCTGACTTATTTCACTTTGCATAATACCCTCAATGTCCATCCATGTTGTCATCCATAGATGTGTTTTCTATCATTGAAAATGTTTTGAGAATGGCTGGCAAACCATTATTTTAATGTCTTGCTTGGCTTTTCCTCTTCCTGGATCCAACACTTGACAGGAAGCTTCATGCTTCTGAATGCTTTTCATAATTATGTTAACACAGGTTTTAATTTTGACATCTAGGAAGAGTAGGACACCGAAGGAACAAAAGGGGCATTTGCGTATCTGAAAGATTGACGATCTGTTTGATCTTATGTAGTGTATGTAGGTCATAGTGTAGTGTAATGAAAATATTAAGAATAATAATAAGTTTTCACCTATTGAAGTATTGGGGAAGCCATTCTGGTTTAACCCTGATTCGGCCTAAAACTTGTTTTTCCCAGAGCAGCCTGACTTATGGCCCACCAAACATGCATTGTACATCTGCTTCAAACATTTTCCCAAAGCAAAGAATGCACTCATTAAAGATAGGAATGAATGTCTCCCTTTCTCTGATGCCAATACTAGTACTTCTTTGAAGATAAGCTTTTCTTTCCAGAGAACCAAGGTAAAGTTGACCCTGCTGTGTATGTGCTAAACTGCAGTAAAACATATCGTTGTGACTTTGGGGAAAAAATTGTATTCCTGTCATGCTTGATGTTTGTTCTTTGTCCTGAAATGGTATATAACCATGCTGTAAACAGTGCTTCTCCGGAGTGCTTTCTTCTCTGGTGGAGATAGCACTTCTGTGCTAGTCCTCAGCATTGGCTCAATAAATATCACTCTATCTTTCTTATCTATAGATTGGTTATTGATTATTTGTCTTGACAGTGTAACTTTGCTGTTCTCAATAATGGAGTTGACTCACTGTGTCACAACTGTGTGTTCCAAGAAATAAATTACCTATAACATTTATATTATTAAAAATTGCACCATCAAATTGAATTGAAATAACTTATCAGATTATCATTCTAATTATGCCACTTTCCTTTGCATTCGGATATCAGTTTTTGAGTGGGAAATATAATATTGGAATAGCAGCACAAACACCAGGAACTGATCATAATCCTGGATGAGAAAGTGCATTGCATATATTAATGTCATGTGTGTGTCTTCCAGTGTAGAAATTATAGAATCACTGATACAGAGTATGAATATATATACATATATATATATCTCCCCACAGATAAAATAGATTATATATGTACATTTATGTATATATCACAGATAAAATAGAAAAATCAACATTTCTCTTAATCATAGTACTTTTATTACTAACCATACTGCATATAAATCTTCTATTAAGTTAATAATCTTCTTATTAATGTAAGTAAACACCTTGAAAGTAAAGGCTATTCACTGAGTTTCATTGACTTATCTAGCGATTGGCGTTTTGCAAGCTCGTTTGAGTAAGTGAACAATGATTTGATACTTAGGTATTTATTTGCTCAATATCATAGACAGATAGTGCAAATTCTAATTGTATTTGATTGGCTGCATATGATACAACTTTTCCATTTGTTCTTCCAAATTGAGTCTCCACCTCTCTCTCCTCTGCACTATGCTCCAGGAGGTTGAACTGTTTGGACTACATGAGCTTTGGTCTGTGGAGATCTTTGGCAGGAGATCTGAGAGAAGAAGGGAGGAGAGTGAAGTCAGGACATTTATTACCTCAGTTCACTCTGGTAGCTCTGTCATTGGCAGGCTGAATCCGTAAGTGAAAATTACAGCTCTGTCAGGTGGTCATCTGCATATAGCCCTGTTCCTCTCTCTCTCCCACCTCCACCCCCTAATCCCCGCCCCAGGTTCTGGTAACTGGTCTTTATACCCACCTCATCAGGCCTAAAGATGGTGATGGTGCCCAGCTCCCTGATGTTATTAGGCTGGTATCCTGCAGTCTCTGGACGTCTCCCTTAACCATGCTGACACTTTTATAAACACTTCCTCTCTTAAATGCTTCTTAAATTATCCAATCTGATGTGCTCCTCTTTCCTCCTGGTGCCTTATCTGATACACTAATCTCAGCGGAATAAGTTCTGAAAATAGAAAATGTTCTTGACGTTGCCAAATCATGTTGATTTAATTTTTAACTGTAATTTTAATGTTATTCCTGGAATTGTAATTTTTGTTCCAACTAGAGAGTGATGGTTTTATAAAAACCAATTCACTAATAGCATCTAAAATCAAACCTGTTTGACAATTTTCACGCTAAATTAAGGAAGCAAACAATACATGCTATTCAACTGAGCTGCCATACTATGAAATGATGCTGTTAAACATTTAATATGACTTTTCCGTCTTGGATATATCTCATAAAAGTGTTTGGGACTGACAAGGTATGGTTACTCTGCTTGCCTCAGCTCGTTATGTCCACGGCTTCGTTCCTGCCCTTCACCTACAGTGGTTTCCTGTGGCTGTTGGAGCATGCCAAACTTATTTTCTACTCGGGTCTTTACGCTTGCGTAGACCACTTTCCTGCTACATCTTCCTATGCTGTACTCCTTCACATTACTCAGCTCTTAAATGTCACCTTTACAGAGGCTTCCCCTATCCTACCTAGAGTATCCACCCACCACCCACCACATTTTCTGTACCTTTAGCCTGATTCATTTGCTCTCGAGCATTTTCACTACCTAAAAACATGTTATGTTTTGTTATGTTATGTTATATTTGTGTTTATTTATTATCGTTCTTCACCCTCCCCCCACATAAGCTCTAAGGGAGCAAAGATGGCATTTTCTTCAGGGGTGGAACGGTCCTTGGTAAGCAATATTTTTAGCACTTCTATTGAGCTATTTCATTCATATTTCATATATATAGTTTATTTAAAATGCACATTTTAAAGTATGTAATTTAATGCACAGAGTTGTGTAATTTTCATCACAATGAATTTTAAAATATTTCATTACTCCAAAAAGAAACTCTGTACCTCTTAGCTGTTCTCTGTCTCCCCACCTCCCTGGTACCCTGAGACCTGGCAACCACTAATCTTCAAATCCTATAAATTTTCCTGTTCTAGATATTTCATATAAATGGAATCATATAATATGTTGTCTTGGTCTTTTATGACTGGCTTATTTTTAGCATAATATTTTTGAGGTTCATTCATGTTTGTAGCATTTATTAGTATTTCATTCCTTTTTACGGCTGAATAATATTCTACTGTATGGATATACCACATTTTATTGATGAATGGATAATTAATCAGTTGATGGACATTTAGGCTTTTCACATTTTTTGGCTATTATGAAAAATGCTGCTATGAAGTTTCATGTACAAGATTTTACATGGACATAGGTTTTTATTTCTCTTGAATGTATACCTAGGAGTGGGATTGCTGGGTCATATGGTAGCTCCATGTTTAATTGTTTGAGGAACTGCCAGACTGTTTTCCAAAGTGCCTGCACCGTTTTTCATTCCTACCAGCAGGATGTAAGCATTCTAGATTCTCCATTTCCTCACCAGCCAACACCTTCTATTATCTGCCTTTTTGATTAGAGCCATCCAGCAGGTGTAAAGGCAACCATTATTTTTGATTGTATATACAACTCTGCTTATTCTAATTTGAGTCAAAGTTGAAGTCTTAAATATTAAATACCATCCTGTATTATTTTGCAGGTTTTCTTTTAACTAATGCAGTGAATTTAAGGACTAATATTTTTGGGGAGAATATTTCAGTAAATACTTTCTGCTTTATCCTATTGCAGGAATCTTCAATGGACTACCATTATGGACTGCATGTTTGTGTCCCCCCCCAAATTCATATGTTGAAACCCTAATCCCCAATGTGATCATATTTGGAGATGGGACATTTGGGAGGTAATTAGGTCATAAAGGTGGAGCCTTGAGACACTAGAGAGCTTGCTTCTTCTTTCTCTCTTGCCACCACGTGAGGATATAGCCAGAAAGAGAGTTCTCACCAGGAACAAATCAGCTGACGTCTTGATCTTGGACTTCCCAGACTCCAGAACTGTGAGAAATAAATTTCTGTGTTTAAGCCGCCCAGTCACTGTTTTTTAATTATGGCAGCCTGAACTGACTAAGACAATGACAATGGATCTCAATTCTGCAACAGGCAAGAGAAATTTTAGAGTCTCCTTATAGTCTAAAAACACCAGTGGACTTAAAGACAGGCAGAAGTTTACCTGAGAAAAGACTTGTGTATATGTGTATCTGTGGGGGAGGAGGGTGAATATTTTCGTATCATTAGGAATTATCCCCAAGAATAACTAATATCAATTGTAACACATTCTACTTGGAACCTTATTTTTACCCATTCAAATACATGCCCTTTGAAGGTGTGAGGAAACTCATTTCTTTTATAGTGTGATGAGGGGTGCATTGCATCCTAACAATGAATTATCAAATAAGGGTAGATGTGTGTTCTGAGGAGGGATTTCAACACCCTGTGGACAGTTTACAGTCTCAGGTCCAACTCTTTTTACCATAGTATAAAAAGAAATTTAAATTCCAGTGAAGACTGATAATAAAAAGAATGACCATTTCTAAGGAGGAAATAAATTGGTACTCTTTTCTTTTGTACTTCATGTTTATCAAAAGGATGGCATAAATTTCAAATGCTAGTGATATTTTATAATCCGTTAAAACAACTAATTGCCTTAAACTAAAATATTTTCTATAGCATGCACAAGAAATATGTTTTCTCTTTTTCTTCTTTCTTCTGAAGATGATAATAAACTACTTAAGTAAGAGATAACTTCTTTGTGTGATACAACTCCAACAGTAACAAGATAAATGTGCTTTCCACTAAATTTCAGTGTTGACTGATAATAATTAACATCAAAATGACCACAGAAAAACTTTACACGTTATTTATTTTACTTCCTCTTTAAAATCACCTTAATATTTTCATCCACAGTATTTGGACTATACTTGAGGCATATTAGAATATTTTCATGCTATTTACTTCTGCAAATAAAAGAGAAATTCTGCTTTGTGATCTTACGTGTATATATCTAATAAATTCAAGACAATTTCTCTACCTTGCCTTCCCTCCATCCCAACTTTCCTTAGTCCTAATGAGCTTATTCTAGTTGGTAAAAAAGACAATGAAAATATATAACAAAGAAATATGAATATGTGGTGAAATAAGGAAGGAAATGAAGGCTGTGGGAGGGTTTTGAACTGAGTAATAACTACATGTAGTCTGTGCTTTAAAGGTATCACCCTAGCTGCTGTGTGAAACGTAGACTGGAGTGGGGGTAATCGTGAAAGCAGCATGACTGGTAGGAGGCTATTGCAATAATCAGATTGAGAAATGATGGTCTTTTGGACGAGAGTGTAAGCATTAGGGTTAGTGAGAAGAATATACAGAAGAATACATTTTGGATGCAGGAAAAGAGAAAATGAGGAATCAAAGATGGCCTATATGTTGGTGGGTGATCTTATGATTTTCAGTACTATGGCGAAAAAGGAAACAAAACAAAACAAAGAACCTGATGCTTAATCTACTCTGTGGACAAAGAAGATAATATGGATAATTTCCCAGGTATAAAACATAATCATAAAAGTTAACTCAATGAGTACTTGATAAATATTGTCAGGTAATGTCCAATGGTTGTTTGATTTTTGTCAAATCACGTTCATTTTCAGATTTTCCTATATGTTTTCATAGTTTTCTGAAGAAATAATAGAAAGCAGATTAAGCATTCTTTGATTAAGCAGAAACTTTGCTGAAATTCTACTATTCTCTATCATGATTGGTATTTCTGTAGTACACATTAGAACATCCTCTGCTAAGACCGTAAAGGATCTAACACATTGAGTTCAAAATGATGCAAGCCATTTTATCATGTCCCAAAACAAGATTAGCATTCTGGAAACAAAATTGAATGGGAGCATATTAAAACAACCAGTGGGTTTAAAAAGTGGAAGAAATGTGTTATTACATGTAACTATGTCTCTCTTTTCAGTTAATAATATAACGGACTTTTAACTAATGGTTAAATTGTCAAATATAGAAACCCTCAAGATTTATACAAATTCTATTGTTCATGAAATATTTTATTGGAGCAAAACTTTGCTTTTAATGAATTTGAGATTTAGAAAATAGTGTGAAATCCAGAGTGCTTTTCTTATGCAATGTTGCTAAATATAACAGAAATAGTCTTGCTTCTAGACATTTCCCATCTCATGCTGCTGACTACTGCATTATTTTGAAAGTTAGAAACTAGACCAAGGACAGAAAGAAGCAAGTGTAAACTATAAGGCTCAAGTTCTCCTGCCTTGAGGAGGCCAGATAACTAATGTTTGAGTTAACTGACTTGCATTTAGAGTGAGGTCCAGAATTTTTCCCTCTTGAAGTATTTCTGATGTTCTTTGTGTAATATTCCACATTCCACAGATATTTCTTGCTCTATACCAGGGGTCAACAAAGTACAACCGAATGCCTGTTTTGTAAATAAAGTTTTATTGGAACACAGCCACTGACATTCATTTAAAGTTTCAACAAAGTACTTATGGCCAAAAATGTATACTATCTGGCCCTTTACAGAACAAGTTTGCTGACCTATGCTGTATACTATGGCTCCAGGCCCCCCTGCTATCCCTCTGGTGTTGTCCCCTCATCAGCATCTTCAGAACCATGCAGTTGTCCCTGGACTTCACCCAAATGGAAGCAAAAGCCCC
Organism: Ceratotherium simum simum; assembly: GCF_057802395.1. NCBI lineage: Eukaryota > Metazoa > Chordata > Mammalia > Perissodactyla > Rhinocerotidae > Ceratotherium > Ceratotherium simum. The sequence goes on along the minus strand of NC_141910.1, from coordinate 27,677,768 downwards.
AGACCTAAGACCTCCAAATAAGGCTAAGACCAAATAGTGATATTTAACAAAGATATATGAAGCCAACTTAGGATGGTGACTTATGAGAAGGGCAGTGACTGCAAGATAATCTTCTGTTTCCTGATCTGAATGATGGCTACGTTGGCATGTTTGGTTTGGGAGAATTCGTTGAGCTACACTTATAAGATGCACACAATCACAATTCAATAAAAAGTAAGAACAATTTACTGAGAGCTTGTGCATAAGGTGAAGAATTATAGAACCAACAGAAAAACAAATTTCAAGTAGGATTCTACACTTAGTCATGGGCCATGCTTCTCTGTTACCTTTTTACTTACAGGCAACTTTTTAATATTTTTGATATATTTAAAAAATATATTATTAATTTAATTATACTTTACTGATATAATACTCTCTTTAGTCACAGGCCATACTTCTCTGTTTGGGATGCCCTTCTTTATCTTTCTCCTTAGCTCAGAGCTGAGAGCCCCATTCAGTTGTACAGAGGTACCTATGGATCTTGCCTTGACCCAAAACCAGACTCCTCACTTCCTGTTTTGCCCAAAGAAAGGAAGAAATTCTTTCACCTCTATTCAATCTCATAATAATTTCCACAGTGATACAAGGGTGATCACAATGAAGTCAGGCTCTTACATTACTGTGCAGAGTTAGTATCTGGTTGTCTTAAATGTCCATTCTGAATAAAATTTTCCTTTACCATGAAATAATCCAAATACCTATAAAAGTGCTCCCTGACTCTGCAACGAAAAAGCAAGAGTTATTGACCTTTATGATGTCTTTTCCTCCATGCTCTGCGCAGCTATTGGTTAATGTACACTTTGACAGCTTTAAAATAGCAGTTTGCCCACCACGCACAACTCACAGATCTGATGGAAAATCATCAATGGAGTGCTAACACAAATTTAAGAATCAACACTCCATCTTTTGTGATGCATTGCTTCTTGCTTTATTTGAGAACCTGTGCCTGGATAGCTTCAAAGAAAAGCTATTCTAGGCAGGTACCTATTCTAGGGTATAGCACCCAAAACAGTATTTAACAAACACTACTGTGTTTGTGTGTAAATTACTTAGAAGCATGCACACTGATGAAAACAACACTTGGCAACTATGTCCACAGTTTCAGCTGAGATGGTTTTCCAGCTGCTACCACTGAAAAACAAAAACTAAAATTACCCTGACAAACAAAAAAACAAACAAAAATACTTTGGTATACTTAACATGATAACTATTCACTCTGAGGCTGTCTCCCTTAAGCACCTGTTGGTTCACCCAAACTTAAATCCATGGAAATTGGACCATGAACCTTCAATGAACTTGTCTTCTCTTAATCCCTCCTAACTTTCCATCATGCTGGCTTTATATGGGAAGTTCTGGATTTATCTGCTTTATATGCAGTGCTTTCCTGGGATGCTGCTTCTGATAGTGGTTGGCTACTCTCACCATTTAGCCCACAGACCTCAGATGGCTCAGAGGCCTGTACCCCAACTAGGCCTACAACTTCTCTGTAAGACCCAAATAATGGTTTTTTTGTTTGTTTTATTATTTTTAGTAAGTTTGGAAAGTAGGCATTGCTGCTTTAATCTTCATCTCATATTACCTCTAACAAAGCTGTTAACTGTTCTCTTTGTAAATGAGGATTCTTCTAGGCATGTTGGTTAGAAGTAGAAATAATGCTGTTAAATGAAACACTTTAGCATTTATGGATATGATCCTCATAGTCTGAAGAGCCCTGTTCAATGTGGAGAGACTTAGATTTTAGACATAATCTGCAAATTATGTATCATTCCATAATTTACTATGATGACATTGCTTGAGTTCTCCTAATTATTAGCACCCGTGCTAGAGGCTGGTGTGCGATGCAACTTAAAGTATGCATAAAACACAGTCTCCACTCACAAGAGTCTCAGTATAAGATGCGGCCTAGCTAGAATCTAGTAGGGCCTGTGGTAGAGTGATCAACTCTCCTGGTTTCCCCAGGACTGAGTGGTTTTCCAGGACAGGGACTTTTAGTGGTAAAACCAGGAGTCCCAGGCAAACGGAAACAGTTGGTCACCCTACTGGAGAGATTGGTTTTTTTTCTTGAAAACTTTCTCCCAAAGGAGATTCTAAAATCTTTTGAAAAATATAATAAAAAGGATGTTTAGAATAGAATCAAACTTAACTCTATTTGGCTATAATCATACCAGGGGTCCGCTTTTTCTGTAAAGTGCTTTGAGGACCATATGGTTTTTATTGCAACTACTCAACTCTGCCATTGTAACATGAAAGCAGCCATAGACAATAAGTAAATTAATGCATGTGACTTTGTTCCAAGAAAGCTTTATTTACAAAAACAGGCCATGGGCTGGGTTTGGCCCATTGGCTATAGTTTGGTGACCCTGGAACCTGATCCTTCTTATTCTAAAATTGTTTCCTATATTCTCCATTTATGTTCATATATATTTACGTGCATACAAACATGTGTTACCAGTTGGTTTACAAGGCTTATCAATATTGCTGCCGTTATATCTATTTATAGAAGTTGTGTCATAGAATTTAAAATATTGCACAGAAAATATAGGAAAATGTAGAACAGGATTGCTATATTAAAAATTATTGTACCAGTCTAATTTCTAGGATAATTTTTAGCTTCACCTCTTGTAACATTCTAATGTATTCATTCATGTAGAAGTCTGAGCAGGAAGAGGATTGGAGGAGGCTATGTTTACTATATACTTCTCTATAGCTCACAGCGTTTGACTGTTTTAATTGTGCTTTGTAAGTTTGACTTCTATAATCAAAGTACACATAATCGTATGGAGAAATATTTCTCAAATCCAAGCTGCAGGCAGTGACACCTTTTAGAACAACAGCTTAGTTGCACACCATGCTTCCTTCCCTCTCTGCTCCAGCCATAGCCTCAATAGCCCCATTCTGTTCCTCCTACCTGCCATGCTTCCTTTCACCATATACCTTTGTCCCTGCTCTTCCCTCTACTTGGAATGTTCTTCTATTTCCTTTTGGTCAAGTTAACACTGACCATTCTTTTTTGGTTTTGTTTTGTTTTTTGTGAGGAGATCAGCCCTGTGCTAACATCTGCCAATCCTCTTTTTTTGCTGAGGAAGACTGGCCTTGGGCTAACATCCGTGCCCTTGTTCCTCCACTTTATATGGGACGCCGCCACAGCATGGCTTCCCAAGCAGTGCGTTGGTGCGCGCCCGGGATACCAACCGGTGAAACCCGGGCCGCTGGAGTGGAGTGCGTGCAATTAACCGCTTGCACCACCGGGCCGGCCCCAACATTGACCATTGTTGATGTAGTCCCACTTGCCTATTTTTGCTTTTAGTGTCATATCCAAGAAATCATTACCGAGACCAATGTCGAAAAACTTTTTTTTAGGTTTTCTTCTAGGAATTTTACAGTTTCGGGGCTTGCATTTAAGTCTTTAATCCATTTTGAGTTGATTTTTGTGTGTGGTGTAAGTTGGGGGTCCAATTTCATGCTTTTGCATGTGGATATCCAGTTTTTCTAATACCATTTGTTGAAGAGACTCTCTTTTCCCCATTGTGTGTTTGTGGCACCCTTGTCAAAGATCAATTGAACATATATGTGTGGGTTTATTTCTGTGCTCTCTGTTCTGTTCCATTAGTCCATATGTCTGTCTTTATGCCAGTACCATACTGTTTTAATTACTGTAGTTTTGTAATACAGCTTGAAATCACGATGTGTGATATCTCCAGCTTTCTTCTTTTTGCTCAAGATTGCTTTGGCTATTTGGGGTCTTTTGTGGTTCCAGATAAATTTTAGGATTGTTGTTTCTATTTCTGTAAACAAGCCTTTGGGATTTTGACAAGGATAGCATTGAACTGTAGAACTACTATTTCCTCCAATTCATGAATATAGGATGTCTTTCCATTTATTTGTGTCTCCTTTAATTTCTTTCATAAGTGTTTTTGTAGTTTTCAGTGTACAAGTCTTTCAGCACCTTGGTTAAGTTTATTCCTAAGTATTTTATTCTTTTTGATGATATTGTCAACAGAGTTGTTTTCTTAATTTCCTTTTTGGATAGGTCACTGTTAGTACATTAAAATGATTCATTGTTGTGTGTTGATTTTGTATCCTGCAACTTTACTGGATTTGTTTATTATTTCTAACAGTTTTTACTGTGAAGTCTTCAGGATTTTCTACATTTAGGATCATATTGTCTGCAAACTGACAATTTTATTTCTTCCTTTCTGATTTGGATTCATTTTATTTGTTTGTCTTGCCTAATTGCTCTGTCTAGGACTTCCAAGCCTCCGTTGAATAGAGGTGGTGAGAGTGGGCATACTTGTCTTGTTCCTGATCTTAGAGGAAAAGCTTTCAATTTTTTGCCATTGAACGTGACGTTATCTGTGGGCTTGTCATATATGGCCTTTATTATATTGAGATATATTCTTTCTATACCTAGTTTGTTGAACATTTTTATCATGAAAGTGTGTTGGTTTTGCCAAATGCTTTTTCTGCATCTATTGAGATGATCCAATGATTTTTATCCTCTATTCTGTTAGTGGGGATTGATTTGTACATGTTGCACTATCCTTGCATCCCAAGAATGAATCCCTTGACTGTGGTGTATGATCCTTTCAATGTGCTGTTGAATGTGGTTTGCTAGTATTGTTGTGAGGATTTTTATATCTATGTTCATCAGGGATGTTGGTCTGTAATTTTCTTTCTTGTAGTATCCTTATCTGGTTTTGGTATCAGGGTAATGCTGGCCTCATAAAATGAGTTTGGAGGTCTTCCCTCCTCTCCAATTTTTTGGAAGAATTTGAGAAGAGTTGGTGTTAATTCTTCTTTAAATATTTAGTCTAATTCACTAGTGAAGCCATCTGATCCTGGGCTTTTCTCTGTTGGGAAAGATTCAGCTTGATTATTTTGATTTTTGATTTTTGATTATGGATTCAATCTTCTTACTAGTAATTGGCCTGTTCAGATTTTCTGTTTCTTCATGATTCAATCTTGGTAGGTAAAGGAAACAATCAACGTAATGGAAAAGCAACCTCTGGAATGGGAGAATATATTTTTTAACCATATATCTGATAGGAGATTAATTTCTAAAATATATAAGAAATTGCTACAACTCAATACCAAAAAACCCAAATAAGCCAATTAAAATGTGGGCAAAGGACTTGAACAGACATTTCTCGAAAAAGACATACAAGTGGCCAACAGATATATGAAAAGGCTCAACATCATTAATTCTCAGGAAGTGCAAATCAAAACTACAATAAGATATCACCTCACACCTGTTAGGGTGGCTATTATTAAAAAAAGAAAAGAGGGGCGGGTCCTGTGGCATAGCAGTTAAGTGCGAGCACTCTGTTTCAACGGCCCGGGGTTCACGGGTTCGGATCCTGGGCGCGCACCGACACACCGCTTGTCAAGCCATGCTGTGGCGGCATCCCACATAAAGTAGAGGAAGATGGGCACAGATGTTAGCCCAGGGCCAATCTCCCTCAGCAAAAAGAGGAGGACTGGCATCGGATGTTAGCTCAGGGCTAATCTTCCTCACCAAAAAGAAAAAAGAAAAGATAAAAAGTGTTGGCTGAGTTGTGGAGAAATTGGAACCCTTTTACACTCTTGGTGAGAAGGAAAAATGTTGCAGCAGCTAAGGAAAACAATATGGAGGTTCCTAAAAAAATGAAAAATAGAACTACCGTGTGATGCAGCAATCCCATTTCTGGGTGTATGTCCAAAAGAATTGATACCAAAATCTCAAAGAGATAGCTGCACTTCCATGTTCACTGCAGCACTAGCCACAATAGCCAAGATGTTATAACAACCCAAGTATCTATTTACAGATGAATGGATAAAGAAAAGGTGGTATATACATACAATGGAATATTATTGGGCCTTAAAAAAAGAAATTCTTCGTTTGTGACAACATAGATGAACCTTGAGGACATTATGCTAAGTGAAATAAGCCAGTTACAGAAAGACAAACGCTATATGATTTTACTTATATGAGGCATTTAAAATAGTCAAACTCATGGATACAGTGAATACAATAATGATTGCCAGAGGCTCAAGGGTGGGGGAACTGGGGAGTTGTTATTCAAAGGGTATAAAGTTTCAATTATGTTAGATGAATAAGTTCTAGAGATCTCTGGTACAACAGGTGCCTATAGTCAAAAATACCACTTCAAAATTTGTTAAGAGGGTAGATCTCATGTTAAGTGCTCTCACCAAAAAACAAAACAAAGCAAAGGGATATAAGGAAACTCTTGGAGGTGTTAGATATGTCTGTTACCTTGATTGTGGTGATGGTATCATAAGTGTTTGCCTCTGTCCAAACTCATCAAATTGTACATGTCAATTTTGTGCAGTTCTTCATATATCACTTTTACCTCAGTAAAGCTGTTTAAAAAAACGAAAACCTGACCATCCTTCAGATTGCAGCTCAAGTGTTGCTTCTTCAGGAAAATCTTCCCTGACCTACAAGAATAGGTCAAACTCCTTATTTTAGAGTCTCATATCATGGTGTTCTTTGCTCTTTTTAAAAGCATTTATCACAGCTGCAGTTTTATAATTTTGTTTGATACTGTAATTTTTTTAGGGATGTCTGTCTGCCCCTCTATGTTGTAAATTCTAACAAGGCGGGGACTATGTCTGGTTTTGCTCATCACTTGCTCATCACCCAAAGCATAGCATAGGTCCTAATACAATGAAATTTTAATCAATAAATTGAATAAAGAAATAATGAATGAAGAAACAAAGAAATGAATGAAATTTTAATTTGAGAGAAATGAGACCAAATACTTAGGATATGGGAGAATTTTTTTGGTATAATAAGCACCAAAAGGAATTACGAAAGATGGAATTTTGACTTGCCATTGCTATGTAAACATTTAAAGATTTGTGTTGTAGACACCACTGGACAAGAATATCTTTGCTTTTTAATTATCATGCACATTAAGAGAGAAACATGCATTAGTATATAAAATGTTTCAGATCCATAATGGGTTTTTACTATGATAATGTTCAGTGGTTCCAAGAATTTCAGCATAACAGAAGTTTATTTCCATAGTACTCCATTGTTTGCAGATCAAAATATCGGCAATCAGTATTATAATTATAGCTTAATCTTGTTTTCCTTTGCTGAGTCTGTTATTAGAATTTTGTTTTCCTTTGCAGATATAGATGTTACATAAAGTGTTGCTTTTCTGTAATAATGGGAAGATTGAAGCTGTTTCCGTATTCAGTATGAAGCTGAGGTTGGGATTCATTATGGATTATCAGTCACTATGTGCATGTGTCAATTAATGGCAGTTTATGTTCAGAAAGCTGTGTTTTTCTTTCCTGAAGACTGTAGTGAAATAGGACCAGCAAAATGTGCATCCACCTGAGAGACAAGATGACAGGGCATTTATGGACCTCATTCTGAAAAGTATGAAAGTCACCAAGTTGCCTAAAGAACCCCAGTGGAAAATAATCAAAACAGAGATGAGCGTTTTGCTTGATTTTCCTGTGCTGATGGTTTTAGCAGTCATGACATCTGTTCAAGTACTTGGTTACTGAGCCAAAGTTAAGACGAGTTGGCCTTCATTTTGTTTGTTAAACCAGTAAAAGCAATCCAGGCCAGTGGTTCTCACTCTTGGCTACACATTGGAATCACTTGGGGAGCTTCAACAATCACCAATGCTGGGTACTACCCCTCAAGATTCTGACTTAATTGATTTGGGATGCAACCTGGGCAACAGGAGTTTTTAAAACTCCCAGGTGATTCTAATGTGCAGCCAAGTTAAAACCCATTGACGTAAGACAATTCAGACGAAGAGGGACTTGAGAGAAATCTAAAAAAGCAAGCTCCTCTGTATATGATGCTGAGTTACTTGATTTCTTTGTAACTGCTATTCAAGGAATGTTCCCCAGACTAGCAGCATCAACCTCACTTGGAAATGTGTTAGAAATGTAGAACCTCACTTGGAAATTTATTAGAAATGTAGAATCTCAGAGCTACCAAATCAGAATCTGCATTTTAACATGATCCTCAAGTGTTTCAAAGAAACATTGAAGTTTGAGAAATGTGTATTTACAGCACATTTATTTCTCTGTTGCTTTGCTTCTTCCGGTATTTTCCCAGCCTGCTTGTCTTCCGCTATTAAATGGACATTACGTATCACTGGAATGGATGGTCAATCTCTTTTTCTGAAAATAGCTGATCATATAAGTCCCCCAAATTGGAAGCTTCTAAGTCAGAAATTGCCTGTCTACTGTGTGCATTCTGAGTTTTTTGGATATGGAAACGTACTTCTAATTATGAAAAAAATCCTTTGATATACAATCTCCAAAAAATACCTACTGTTTTTTATTAGGCATTGTTCCCCTGGTGGTGCGTATTGGATCAGACATGAAGGTATTTGAATTTTTTTTTTTTTTTATAATTTTTATTTATTTTTTCTTCCCCCAAAGCCCCAGTAGATAGTTGTATGTCATAGTTGCACATTCTTCTAGTTGCTGTATGTGGGACGCGGCCTCAGCGTGGCCGGATTGGTGCGCGCCCGGGATCCGAACCCGGGCCGCCAGCATCGGAGTACACACACTTAACCGCTAAGCCACGGGGCCGGCCCGAAGGTATTTGAATTTGTATTTCAAATTCTGGTCCATTTTCCTACTGAATGATATTTCAGGAATTCAATGACTTTTTGTTCTGAAGACTGATGTTTCAAAGATGAAATGCTTTTGAATGCTTCTAATATTTTACCTTGTTTTGAACCTTCTCTAAGAGCTCAGTGTTAGCTGTGAAGAATGCTTTGGAGCTTTCAGTTGCCCTTTCGTTACAGAAATAGGGAAATTTGTATCTGTCTTGAGTGGATGATTTTGTTATTTAAGTCAATCCAGTAGTAGAACCATTGTGATGCAGCTTTAACCAGCATCACAAATTATAGTTTAATGGCCTAGGAGTAAAATATTTTGGGTAGGTCTTCTCTTTGTTCTTGAATTAATTGTAGAGCAGTTTCTTGTGTGCTAAATCAGCACTTGTGATTAGTACTCATCCCCATCTAAGTTGGCATTTTATCTACTCCTTTCCCTTAACAGAGTACTATGACTGTATTCCATATTGTAAATTGATAGGAATAACATGAAACGTGCTTGCTTGATATGCTACAATGACAAAAATGAATTGGCTCATCATCAAGAATGATGATGTGTTGTTGAGTTCCCAACCATGTGGTTTTCTCACACATTTTGTGACATTTTGCAACAGTTGGTTCATTGCTAGTTGTATTTTTCCTAATGTAGTGCTAGTGGAAATTATTTTCTGCAATTCAAATTTGTCATGCATGATAAAGAGACACCGAGGCCTTTTGAAAAAGGGAAACATTTGGCAGAAGTGGGAAACTTGTTTTGGCTTTCACACTAACCTTTACCCATGTGAAATAAAGTCAGCATTGATATGGGTAGGATTGATTAGTCAGCATGGACACGGTTGAACTCCCTCATTAGAAGGGATTTTTCACATAATTGTATAAAATAATACCACATTCCTAAGTTCTTGACCACTTATATGAAAGACATATTTCCTGGCTTTGTAATGCCGTACTGAGAATGAAACTCTCACTGAGTTTCATGATTTGTGAAACCTGCTGTTCATGCTGCCCAACCTTTTTAACAACATCCTTCTTTATCGTGCCTTGGAACCTTCACTCTCTTCTCATTTGCACCCATTAAATCATACATGAATTCCTGCTCTCTGCCTGGCCTCTTTGGATTGGTGATTTATTTGGATATTGGACCTGGGCTTTTAAATTTTGCTGATCAGTTTACCTAAATCAACTTCTTGCACGGCAGCTCCTAGAATCCCAGGCTAGAATTTCTTGACCTCAGATTCCTACTAGTCTTGGAGGAGGAAGTGGTGACAATCTGACCCCTACAAATTTTGGATCTTTTGCTTGTCTTGAGTTAATGGCTAAAGTTTAAGAAATGAAGCAGTAACATTTGACCGTGAGGTGTTCTCTTCCTTAGGTAGAGCTCTACCAGGAGCTTTAGGTTTCATTCCTGGCTGTACTGATGTGAAACACAGTGAAATGAACCACTTTTCAGAGTCTATTTAGATCTCCTCAAAATGATGAGCAATGTGTGTGATGAGAAGGTGAGCATGACCCCTTTAAGCTTCATCATGATTTAATGGCAAATCACTGTAACTTCCTTAGACTTGACTCTCCCAATAAACATTCACTTTAAGGAGGACAAATGTTTCTAATTTCTGTAGGTAGCTGCTCTTTTCTAGCTGCTAAAGTCCTCGTTTACTTACCCTATCTCACCCTGCCCCAGTCTGGTCCTAGAGTTAGGGGCAAAGATTTAGGCTGGGAATTCACCTGGGAATCTAGTGGCCCTCAAACTCATGTCTACTTCTTGGAAGCTGGCTCCGGATGCCACAGTAGGAAAGGGAACTCTTACCATCACATCCACCTTTAATTTTGGAGATGCTACCTCCAAAACAGTCAGATACCTCATGAGAGTGTGATCTGGCCTAGAATGATTGTGATGAGCCAAAAGCTCAGCTCACATCAGGTCTTGCTGCCTAGGCTACACCCAACAGAAGCAACTTCATGTGGTTAGCGGGTACATCAGTGTTCATAATTACAGGACCTAAAAATTCAGAGCACCTGAGGGCAATTCTTTTTGTTTTAAACCTAATATTTAACTGAGCACTTACTATGCCAGGTATTGTCTTAGTCACTTTGCATATACTATAATGTTTAATCTTTATAGTTAAGCTGCTGTGTTTTACTTTATCCTCTTTGCATATGAGGAAATTCAGGCTTAGAAAGGTTACCTAGCCAGTTAAAAGTTCGTCTAGGTACTACCTGATGGAACTAGTATTTGACCCAAGGGTTTCCTGACTTCACAACCCAAGTTCTTAGACACTGTGTGATTCTGTTCACCAGAAAGAGCTACGGAGGCCTCCTCTGAGATGGCAGGTGATAAAAGAGCCCACTTGGAAAAGTTTGCATGGAAGTATTTCAGTTGTCCATTACAATATTTTCAAAACATTGAAGACCACTTGCAGAGATTAATGGTGACAATACACCATCACCCATGACAGTTGGTCCTTGGTCACGGTTTTAGGTAACTTGAGAGGCTGCTGCCCATCCATCCTTCTTTTACATGTTCCTGGACTATCATCCATCCAGATCTAATCTCCAAACTACCCTGCTCAAATGTTGGCAAGACTGTCCTAGTGAATACTGGCACCCCACTGAACATGGCGTATTTTATCTTCTGTGCTGACCCACTAAACTCTGTCCTTCTGTTTATCAATAAGACCTTCTATTACCACATGCTTTCAGGGCATCAGATATTTGACTTCAGCCCCTGGTTATCCTGGTTTTGACATTCTGAGCCCATTATCACTGATCAATGACTGGAAGTATACCAACTGGGCACTTGGCGTTGAGAGGGCCTTTGGGTAACAGCATGGAGTTTCTATAGTAAGCTTTACTTGTTATTTCTCACTTCAGAAAAATTACTTTCACAGAAATTAGAGCTTTTATTCAAGGTGTCCCTCATTTGATACCTCATCAACCCATTAGTACGTGGGGAACTATTGCCTGATCAGGAGTTACTTCCAATATGCAAAGAGGTAGTTCAAAGAGTGAGCTAATGTAATAAATGACTGTGTCCATGGCTTCTCAGAGAGATGCTATGCAACCAACTAGAGGCCCTCTCTGATTTTAATTTAGGCAGAAATACTGCCCAGCCACAAAGAAAGCTGAAGGTTCCTTGGTCTCCATCACATATTCTCTCCTTGTTTAGGTAAGTGATCATAAACTCTTGGCACCTTTGTCACAGCTCTCTCTTATATCCATGAGAGTGACAACTAATCAATTGTAATACTGTATCACCCTGAACGTGGCTGTAACCTCACAGTCCTCACCCCAGTCCAAGCAACTTCTAGCCATCAATAGGTATTGGCATGTAAGATGAAAACTCCTTGCCATTCCTTGTCCTTTCAGCTTGATGACATAGATTTGGCCATCTGCCTGGCTCTGTATTTCAGTTTTCCTATCTCTTGGTCTAGCTCCTCTGTCACTTGCTGCAGCTCATCTTGTTCCCCTTCCAGACTCCTGCTATATTCTTCATCAAGTGGATTTCAGTGACCATGCTCCTCTCTCCCAAGTATCTGGAATTGTAATCAGAGACCTTGTAAACACTACACGTCTCCCAGAATAAATACATTTTATAGTAAAAATAAATAATTTTTATCACCTCATAATGTGAATAAAATGAAAAAGAAAAAGATATTTCATGAACTTACGATGAGAGCCAAAGTAAGAGTAAACATCAGAGCTAATCAAGAGAGAAAATGATTGAGGCCAGTGTACATGAGAAAGTGATGATGGCTATTGCTAATGTGTTTTCTTTTCTTTCTTTTTTTCATAAAACAATAATTATTATATAGTGTAATTAATGCCTCACTAAAAATAATCTTCCGTAAAACATTAGACTTTTTCCCAAGTAGCTCTACTCCTTCTACATCTCACTGGAAGAAATAGTTAAGGGAGAGAGTATAAAGGAGGAAGTTATAAAAGGATTTTAATTTCCTTTAGTAAATTACTCTCCGATTATTTTCACAAAGCTTTCCTCAAATAAATAGGCTCAGATATTCTATCCAAATCTTCTCATTATGCAAGTAGGCCCCAAGATATCTATCTTGCCTAAACTTTACTTTCGACATTTCTTGTTTTCAGAGATACAAAGGAAATCGAAAGAAGTCTTCCACTGAACCTTTCAACATATTTTATTAGGACTAAAATTTCCTTAGAAAAAGATATTATCTCAATGATTGTTCATGCGTTGGCTGTTTGGAATGAAAGGTCAAATGAAAAAAGAAAAACTGTCTTGTTGTGATCTTTCAGAAGTACCTATTTTGTATACTCCTGCTGGCAGATTCTTTCAGTTTCAATGAGGATAATTTGAAGAGTTTATATTTTATTTGTGTATTGGAACATATTTCTCAAAATTAGGCTCAAAACCAGTCAGATCAAACTGGTTGGACTTTAGACTTTAAACATGCAAAAATTTGCCTGAAAGAAACACTGTAAAAATGTATGCCTATTCCAAATCTAAGGACTATCATTTATGTAAACACATATTATTTATTAAGGAGAAATTTAGTCTAAAATTTTTTTCATTAAGTGACTTTAAAAATCGTATCAATAGGTTATGATTTAGGTTACAGGGACTCAAACCTTTTTTGTTTCATTCTATCATTTCATTTATAATCTATAAACAAAGACTAATTTGACTTTGATCAAATCTCAGAATGCAAAAAGTGTCAGATGAAGACTACTCCTTAATCACTTAATTAAATCATTAAGGAAACATTCTGGTGTTTCTTTAACCACAAAAGAGACACATCCCTCTCATTTAGAAACAAGGGAAGGCAGAAACAAGGTTATGAAGTAGAATAAATTTTCTTGTGGCAATTACAATTTTAGGGGATTAAAATTACATTGTATAAATTTACTACTTATATTATGCCTCTGATGTGATGTTTGTGTGTGTATATCTTCATATTATCCATTACTTACTTACATATAAGGGTCTAATTGATCCTATTCACAAGAACTTTGTTCTTTTTATTACTTATTTTTATGTGGAAATGAAGATAGTTTCAAAAGAAGTAAAAAATAATATGATGGCTCTTAGTAACCTAATCATATCCATTTTTCCACTTCCTCTGCCTGTTAGGATTATAACAAGGTTAAAATGCAACCCTTTAAGCAACCAAAATGTCCTTCAGTAGATGAATGGATAAGTGGTGGCTTATCCAGACAATGGAATATTATTTAGCACTAAAAGGAAATGAGCTATAAAGTCATCAAAAGACATGGAGGAATCTTAAATGCATATTGCTAAGTGAAGGAAGCCAATCTTAACAGGCTATATACTGTATGATTCCAACTATAGGGCACTCTGAAAAAGCCAAAACTATGAAAACAGAAAAAGATCAGAGGTTGCCAGGGGTCAGGGAGGAGGGAGAGATGAATAGGCAGAGCACAGAGGATTTTTAGGGCAGTGAAACTATTCTGTGTGACACTATAATGGTGGATTCATGTCATTATACTTTTGTCAAAAGTCATAGCATGTACACCAAGAGTGAACCTTAATGTAAACTATGGATTTTGAGTGACAATGATGTATCAAAGTAGGTTTATCAATTGTAACAGATGTACCATTCTTTTGGAGTAGATTGATAGTGGAGGAGGCTATGCATGTGTGGGGTGAGGGGGTATGTGGGAACTATCTGTATTTTATGCTCAGTTTTTCTAGGAACCTAAAACTGCTCTCAAAAGTGAAGTCTATTTAGAAGAGAAGAATAAAATGTAACAGTTAATATTGTTATACCTAAGAAGGCTAGGCATAGTTACAGCGATCGTATTTTTAGAAACAATTATCTGGACCTGTGGCTCATCAAAGGATTGTTTTCTCATTTGTGAACTCATTGAATAAACATTCATAATAAACAAAAGATAAACAGTAAGTTATATTATTCCTAACTTAATATGCCATTTATATAGAAATGAATACTACTTCATAAAATGTTTATATATATATAGATAGATCAGTTACACAATTTGCATTATTATTTTATAATTAATATACTATATAAATATTTGTATATTGTCTTACTATTATCTGAAGAACTCAACTTGCCCGAAATTATTTATGTTTATTTTCTTGAATTTATATTTGTATTTCAGTTAGATTTCCTAGAGAGACTTTACGATCTCAATTACCATTGCCTATTCTGATTCACCCAAACTGTTTTGATTAATTAAATACAGGCTTTAAATTTCCATGTTTGTATTTGGTGGTTAAAGCAAAGTTTACCATATTTTTCATGATCGGTGAGATAGATTTTCGTGATATGAATAAAATACTTAAATACTTTGTTATCTTTGATCTATAGGTGCATTCTTTGACTTAATTGGCTACCAAGTCCTCATTAAGCTATCATTAAAGATATTATAAATATTTTCATGGGACAGTATACAAAGGCCACTTTGGAAAAGACATAATATCTTGTTCATATCATTCCATTAAGAATTTCTCCTCCATATATCCACCCCAAATTCATCCAAGATAATTAACAATCAGATTTTTATCTCCTAAACATTAGTGTGTCTTGATGTGTGTTCTCTGGGCTTCTGATGTTGATAGTATATGCAAATATTTTGTCATCAAATATATCTAGGTAATGCTGAGTTAAGTAGGTTTCTTTTTTGCAGGATTTTTCATATCCTTTAATTTGCTAGTGTGCAAAATGAATCTCCAAGTCAGAGTAGCATAGTGTATTTTACCATGGGATCACTTTTCACTTTGAAAGAGCATCCTGCAGGATGAGTGTACCACGGGATGCACTTTGGAAAATGTTGATCTAGAATACTCAGACAATTGAGCAGATGTCGCTTAACTGTTGCACCATTTCTAAATTATATGAATTGTTTTTGATAATTTTTCATCTGCAATTCTGAGTAGTAAAATCAAAAGAAATTTTCTTCTTCTAAATCCTAAAGCAAGTAGAAAAGTTCCCAAATCACTTTATTACTGATTTCTTCTGTACTTCTGTTTTGTAGATTATGAATCATAATAGAAACCTGGCATATGAAACATAACATACGTTATACTTTAATGTTTCCAGAAATTTTCACAAGAGTGGCATTCTCAATTGACAAGAAAATAAACTCACAGAGGATGGAACGTTATTAGTATTCTCTCAAGAAGAGGCTATTATCTTCAGAAATGATGTCCAGTTTAACATAATTGGTTTGCCCTGTTCTTCTACGAAAGGGGGATTTTAGTGTCTTCACTAATAGTCTAAAAGCTTGAAAAATGTATACTTATGATCATTTTAACTGGAAGAATAGCAGACGCATTGTTAGTACCATTATTGGAAACTAATCTTTCCCACTATAGACTTGGGAAAAGGAATTCTGAAGTCAAACTATTAAAATCTATCCATAAGTGATATGATCAGCCATATATGACAGGGAAATAATGAAATTTAAATAAGTCATCAGAGTGTCTAGAAACTATCAATATCTTTTATTACCACCAATACCAAGGTAAAGAGACCTAGTTGCAATCTCAGTGAGGACATATCTGTATATGATTTAAATTTACGTGGAAAGCTGTCCAACTGTATTGTACTCTCTGGTGAAAAACTATATGTTTGCAATCGGGTTTTAGCCTAGAGAGTGGCCCAAAGTGAACTACTTATCAAAGTGTCCTGAGGAGATTATGAAAAGATGAAAACGCCAGTGCTCCATGTTTGGAGATTGTGATTTAGTAGGTCTGGGATGGGTCCCCCAAATTTGTATTTTTAACCAGATCCTTAATGGATGCTTATGCAGCCAGCCTGGTGCCTTTTTTGTGAACCTGCATTTGGAGCCACTGATGTAGAGCTGTGAAAGGCCAAAGAGCTAAAAGTGAGCAGCTTGTATTTATCAATAACTAGAGGAGAGACCGTGCATCTGGTGAACGTGGATACAGTCACGAGAAAATTAGAATCTGTGTGGATCAGCAATAATCAGTCAGATTGCCGCAGTACTCACCTCTCCTTGTCTATATTCAAGCCTTCCTTCAGTTTACTAAGTCAATACACTAAATTGTCAGATAACAGGAAAGTTTTGTCCTGATTGTCGCATGAGTCCTGTGGTTAAGTGTAAGTCATATTACCCATACAAGTTAATAAACTTTATTAACCTGATCCATCAGCTCTAGGCCTGTCAACAATGGAACACTGCAAAATCAGAGAGTCTAATCCTAGATGACAACAAATCCATCAAGAAAATGACACCTTGGGGCCCTCTCTGAAGGTAGATGGATTTTCTCCTGCTCAGTCTTGAAGGGGAGGAAAAATTTCAGCTTCCTCACCCCATCCTAATCCCATGTCTGCCACCCTCTCCTAGATATCTGATCACAGGCTGGGTTCCCTGAAAAGCAGAATGAAATGAAGAAATTGAAAGAAAAACTAACAATAATTGGGAAAATCATTTTGTTTATTTGGGCAGTTATTGTGGTTGTTATTATTATAGATGTTTCTAGTTGTTGGTTAGGCAAAGCTTTCCCTTTTTGCTCTCTGTTGCTGTACATAACTACCAGAAGACTATAGAATGCAGTAAAAAGTGGCGTATTTTATCAATTTTGTCATTTCCTTTTTGCATTAGCCACAGGGCCAGATTATTGCTCTTGAGTAACAAATCAAAACAAATTAGTTTGCTCTTGAATCTTAAGAGCCTTCTCTGGCAGTCTCTAATGTTTCACACAGGCACATCACACAGCGGTGATGGACCTCCAAAGCCCTATTCCAATTCAGTGCTCATTGTTGTTCCCCTCTTCCTCTTTCTCCATATCTACTGCTGAGTCTCATTTCCCCAGTCTATTGCCGTAGATTGCTTGTCTGTAATGAAGCTCTTACATTAGAAATGTCAACATAATGAAAAAAGGGAGAAAAACACAGCAAAGTTGGCCAATGAAATTCCCGAGGATCTCATATTCATAAAGCACACAGGTTTTGCAAATTCATCAACTAAACTTTCAAATGAAGGTATGGTCTTTTGGCTCTTGCCTCTGGGCAACTCCAAGTCCTAGTTTTTGCTCATTCACTACATTGAGATTATTTCACTGTAAAATGTAATAGTGAACATTTGAAGAGTTTCACATACATCTTAGACAAACAATCCAAATCAAGTTTTAACACTTGAAATTTTAGTTGGAAAATAGGAAATGAATCACTAACTTAAGAGAGAATGTTTTAAATACTTTGTTTTTGTTGGTATATTATCAAATTTCCAAGAAAAGATTTTACCTCTTATAAAATAATGGGTTAAATATCCTGAATGCCCACTAAACATTCTGCTTTATACTTGCCTCTTGTCACAATCTGATACAGAATAAACTTTGAGGCATTTAACCACATAATTAATATATATAACTTCTGATCCAATTCTATCATCTCATCAGAAGATAAAACGAACAATATTCTTAGTTCCATTTGCCTGAGGAACAAACATACAGTGCTAGAATATGTTTGTGAGAAGGCAAGAAAAATAAAAGTACTCTGAAGGAAAAATTTCTGTAACTGTATATTTGTGTCCGTGCATAAAAATGGTCTCTTTCTATTTATGTTTTTCAGAAACATTACAAAACAAAAACAAGTGAAAAGACCACTCTGGGTAATGTTTTTTTAGCTTATAAATAACTTGAGAAGGATACTATATCTTCCACTTACATGTCAATTCAACACACTGTAACCACCTGCTTGTGTGAATTACTAGGCTTTGAACTATATGTATGTCATCCCATTTAACCCTGTAAGTGAATAGTTGTAACATTCCTTTTAAAGATAAAACTAAAGACAAGAGATATTCAATAAATTCCCCTTTCTTACTGAGTAGCTGTGTAGAAATACTCCTTTCTGCATAGCTATGCTAGATTACACCTCATGGCCAGAATTTTTTTTTTTTTTTTTTTGGTGAGGAAGATTGGCCCTGAGCTGACTTCTTTTGCCAATCTTCCTCTTTTTGCTTGAGGAAGACTGTCCCTGAGCTAACATCCGTGATGCTTCCCAGCATCTTCCCAGTTGGTAAGAGATCCATCTCACCTCTCTCCACTTGCCCCTAATTTCTGCAGTTTTGGTGGCAATATCAAAGTACAGAACTTGATTAGTCAGAGTGGCTAACTGTTGTAACAACTCCAAACTCTTGTGGCTCAACACAACACAACATGTGTCCACGTTCTTACTTGTGGCGGTGTGCAAAGTATGTTGGGGGCTTAGGGGAGCAAAGGAGCATGGGAAGCACTCTGCTTCAATCACTCAAGGACTCAGTGTCTTTCTGTTTGTGTTCTTGTTAGCTGCTATACATGACCTGTAAAACTGACCCTGGTTGAGGAGAAGGGATGATGCAAAAAAGATTTTTATGGGGCTCATTCTTGTCCACATACCATTTGTTGGAATTTGATTACATGGTCCTGACCTAAATGCACAGGGTTTGGAAAATGCAGATTAGCTGTGTTCCCAGTAGGAAGATAGGATGATTCCGTGAACACAAAAAATTATTTCTGCCACAAGTACTTTTGCCCCGTTGTTAATTTAAGAGTTTGATTAACAGAAAATAATACCTAAAGTGCAGATCAAAAATTAGTTTTCTAGGGGTGGCTGGCCGGGTGGTGCAGTGGTTAAGTGCGAGTGTTCTGCTTCGGCAGCCCAGGGTTCGCTGGTTCGGATCCCGGGCATGCACCAACTCACCGCTTATCAAGCCATGTTGTGGCGGCGTCCCATATAAAGTAGAGGAAGATGAGCACGGAGGTTAGCCCAGGGCCAATCTTCCTCAGCAAAAAAAGAGGAGGATTGGCATTGGATGTTAACTCAGGGCTGATCTTCCTCACAAGAAAAAAAAAAAAGTTTTCTAGGGTATATGTGGGCATGGAGAAATCCTGGGCTTCTCATCTGTAAAATATCCATACACCCCAGTTTTGTTCTCTCATATCTCCCTGTCCACTGATACTTCATTTTTACATAGTCTGAGCAAGCATGGGGAGAATTTGCATTTATGTTTAGCCTCCCGCAATTCCCTAGAATGCCCTTCAAGACTGAGATTGAGAAGTATTCAAGAATCTTCTTTCATCTCTATCTCAGAGAAAGTGACAGATCTGTCAGTGATGTTGTCTCTGTGTCATTCATTTTTTCAAAAATATGTATTCGATGTCTGCTATGTATTAAGCATTAAGGCTGAAGATATATAGATATATACATACAGTGGTCCAAGTGGACATGGTCTTTGCCCTCTTGGAACTGATAACTTAGTTAACGGGGCTTGGGGGGACAGACATTAGTTGAAGAATGACATGAAATATGTATAATTCTAAAAGCTGATACATGCTATGAAAGGAATTACTGAGGGCTGCGGAGCATATTACAAGGGAGCCTATCCAAATCCTCGATGAAGTTTAAGAGCTGAAGAATAAATGAGAATTAACTAGGAGAGTAGGAAAGGGGTCCTGAGCAGAGGAGATACTCTCCCCACTCCCACTCCTAGTACAAATGACTCTGGTGCCTACACTTACCACCTTCTGTGAAGCCACAGACCTTGCAGTAACAATTGTGCACCTAGATTTTCCGGTAGTGTCACAGGATAGAGGAAATCATATGAATCCTCTCTGAGTTCTCCAGGGAGAGAAAAAATGAGTCTCTGTTGATGAATAGGAACTTTTTTTCTCCTGTGAGTCTAATACTTTTACTGTCTTGATCAGAAAGTTAAATTCTGTTTAGGTAGGGCCTCCCTGTGGCTTTTCTGACCATGTAAATCCTCTAGTACCCCTTTTCTATCCATTTTTAAGTAAATCTTGTTACACATTTTACAAGAAATGGCATAAGTAAAACGTTGATATAGTTCTATTGACGTTCAACTGTGAAATGATTCTAGAAATAAATGAGTGTAAATGTTCATTTAAGTGCTTCAAACAATGAAGAAGAAAATGAGCTCTGGAGGAAGTGCGTCCTATAGTAGTCAAGGCCAACACTGTACAGACAGGAAGAAAACATTATAATTATGTTTCAAGAGAGCTGTAGCCAATTGGTGTGGAGCTGGCTAATATTGATGCCAACTAGAAATCAAGAATTGATTATAGATTTGAAGAATTATTTTTATTTTTTGTTTTATTTGGAGAAAATAAAAAATTTAGATTCTTCAAGCAATGATTAACCCGATTACAGGTATTAATAGCCAAAATACCACACTAATTTTGTTTCCAGCTCTGAAATATAAGAATGTAATTTTTCTAGCAGTCTTATGAAATTCAAGCACAGTTGAGATTATAATGGACACTAATGACATGTAATCAAGGCTGAGCCCATTAGCTAAATAAACAATTTTAATTTGTGTTTGAAGTGTAAACAGACTGAAATGCATGAATTTAATTTGGTCCCTACTTGGATACTAGCTGATATTTTGTCTTTATCCTAGCCATCAGCATGGTGAAAATATTTCCAATTTTTTTTTTTTTTTTGGTTGTTAAGGGAGCTTTTTTTAAAAATCATTCATAGCTCATTGAAGTATTTTATTTGACAGGATAACTGTGACCCAAATACCGAGCAATGTTTTTGAAACCCTCAAAGTAAAAAATAAAAGATGTTCCATTCAGCAAATATAATATCAAACACAAAGATTAGAAAATCTGCTTCACCCACTGTGTTGTGGAGTGGATCATGAATAACCCATCAACCAAGAGCATTAGGAAATACATTTCCCTCTAGAATGAGTGACTGTCATTTTGTATCACAATATATTAGAATCTTTCTGCATCTGTGACATCAGATGAACTTCCTTGGTTGCACCAAATGTCAAGAAGTTGATTCACTGTCCTTCTAAGGAATGTTTTACATAAATATGACTCTTCATGTTGTAAATAACAAAAATCCTACTCAAGGTAGCATAAACAATAACTATTTTATTGGCTCTCATAACTGAACCATCCAGAGATAAAACATCGGATTTAATTTAACATTTTTGCAAGGCTGAGGCCCCCTTTCTCTATGTTCTTTCCTCCTAGAGCTGCTGGCTTTGTCCTGTGGGGGGCTTCTTTCAAAGTAGCAAGATGACTGCTGCTAGTTCTAGGGCAACATGGTTTTGTGTTCATATTCACTGGGAGAGAAAGGGGGTTTCTTTCACCCAATCATGATAGGAATGCTATGTTTTGTTCTATTTGGATCAACATAAGAAACTGCCATGAATTTAGGCTTGGATTTACTATTCATCCCTAAGGCAGTCACTGTTATGAGAAGTAACTGGATCACCTTGAGTTCTGAGTAATCAGTTCCTACATGATAAAAGAGGCGGTGGTAGAATATCAAGAATGCAAACACATTATCTAGCAAGTGCTCCCTTTTCTGGCTAGTCCTGAATTTGATTCATTCTATTCTTATAATATTCTTATAACATCGTTGCTAGACTTCTGCCCATAATGTTGCAAGTAATTTTACCATACATTCTAAACTGGACACAGCCCTCAAATTAATCTGCTATCCACTAACCTTCACTAACTTTACTAGTTTGTGTGGTCTTCAGGTTGAGAATGATACCATAAAATCAAAATCCACATTTTTACTCTTAATAACGTAAGAAAAATTTAAAGAAAATCAGGCCTTAAATGAAACTTCGGAAATTTTTAAAAGCATACGTTCTTGTTCCTCAAGGGATAGGAGTGGAAAGAGCAAGGAGAATTTGATCGTTGGAAAAGCAAACCTGTCCTAGTATTAAAGCAGCATGACATCCTCATTGCATTTTTGGAATAACTTTTACCTTTCCTTGAAAATACAAGATCTTTTAACATTTTTATGCGTTTTTAAACTTTCACGTTGTGGATGTGTTGGAAACAAATCTTGAGTGGCATTTAAAAGAAAATTAATTAAAGTTTAGGAAAAACTATTAGAATTGTAGAGTTGGATTCTATTTAAGATTCTGCCACACATGGAGAACAGGGGATAAGATGTGTAAGGAAAGTGTGTCTTCTGGCAAATAAAATGGGGGTCCATAACAACATTAAAGTGCTGTTACCATATAGATCACAAACACTCCTAAAATAGTAACATTTTGCAAATATTACATGCAAGTCCAAAGAATCAAACATTCCTTGGGGTAAGGTTAATCACATATGACATGACTTCTTTCTTTGTAGTCCCTAAGTGCCTGTACACAGTGAGTTTAAACTACTCGCTTCTATCATCTCTTATTTATCACATAGATAATTAAATAAAACATTGCTAATAGTCAAAGTGTTCAAGGGATGCAGGAAACATACATCATTAGTGTGAGTATACTTCATACAAATTTTCTTGGGAATAATTTTAATACATATAAAGGCTTTAAAATGTGTGTACTCAGCAGTTCCACTTCCAGATATTTGTCCTGAAGTCATAATTGCACAAGGAGTGTGAAAAATACAGGGAAGATGTTCAATAAAGCATGGCTTTTAAGTATGAAGAAATGAAAATAACCCATGTAATATAAGTACTACGTTACAATTAAATGATGATATAGATCAATATTTATTGTAATGGAAAGATGCCAAATGTTTTATCTACGTTGATGAATAAATTTAATATGATTTCCAACCAAAAATGCCAATAAAAAATGAAAACAGAGGGTAAGCTAAAAAAAATTGGAAAATGAATGTTTAGAGGTACTGCTCTTGCCACATATGAATACAGGAAAAAAAGGAAGGAGGGAAGGAAGGAAGGAAGGGAGGGAGAAAGGGAGGGAGGGAGGGAGGGAGTGAGGTAGGGAGGGAGGGAGGAAGGAAGAAAGAAGGAAAATGGAAGGAAGGAAAAGAACAAAAGAGAGCCTAAACATTGAGGGACTTCAGTTTCTTATTGCTACATAACAAACTACCCTGAGATTGGGAGGCTTAAAACCACAATCATTTATTATGGCTCTTGAGTCATGGTGATGGGCTAATCATAGCTAATCTCTCTAGAGTCTGTGGGTTGGATGATTCTAGGATTATCTAGGCTGATCTCATCTGAGGCAACCGGGATGGTTTCGGCCTGTTCCGCTTGATATTCATCCTCCTTCTGGGACTAGTAGTATACCCTGGACATGTCCTTCTTATAGCAATGACCCCCCTACAATAAAACAACAGAAACTCAGAAGTCTTCTTGGGGCCAAGACTCAGAATTGGCACAACAGAACTTCTGTTACATACTATCAGCCAAAGCAAGTCATCAAGTCTGCTCAAATTTAAGGAATGTGGAAATATATAGGAACTACAGAGTTATAGGATAAAGGGCATGGATAAAGGATGAAGAATTGGGGACACTAATACAATCTATGAAAACACCCATGTAACAAAGTACATATTTTTGTAATGTGCCAAGAGTTCTTATACATCACTCAAAGTTTAATTATTCAAAAGAAAAAAATGGGCCAAGAATAAGAAAATATAATTCACAAAAAAAGGAATACAAAAGTCTTATAAACATATAAACCTCGTTAATAAATTTCAACCTCATTTATAATTAAAATAATGCATATGAAGATGAAATACTTTTTCTTACATCCAAGAGACTGACAAAGTTTAAAATTTTGGTAGTGGATTATGTTGGCCAGGGTGTGAAAGTGTACAAACATTCCCATCCCCTCTTTGTAGAAACCTAATTGTTACAACTTCACTGGAAGATAATTTGGTAATATTCATCATAATATGAAATGAATGTATTTTGTAAACAACAGTTTTACTTCTAAGAACTTATCCTCTGAATATAAATACATATATGTGAATAGATATATGAAAAGAATGTAAATTGTTTGTAATAGCAAAAAACCCAACACAGCTCAAATATTCATCAGTATGGGTATGCTTACATAAATTATTGTGCATTCATTTAGTATATATTTTGCAAACACTGAAAAAGGGAAGTAAATCTATACGTTGTCTTTTGTAGAGTTTATTGTTTTTTTAAAAAGAATTTCAATTTTAATAGTAAAAGATGTCTGAAGTTGCAAACAGTTTATTATATAAATGTTTATACTGTTGTTTTACAATGTGTAATTCAAAATGACCATTAGAAGTAAAATGTGCATGGCATATTTCTTAGTAAAGCGGTGAGTGAACAAAACACCATTCAATTATCATTATTTCTCTACAAAATTATACACACAAAGACAGTCACACATAGAAAAGGCTGGAAAGTTGTTCACCAAATTATTGAAAGTAGTTTTAATGGGATATCATGTGCTATTTACATTTATTTCCATACATCTTTTTTTTCCCCAAGGAACATGTATTAATACTCTAGTGAAAAACTACTTTATTTTTTGAAAGGACATCCTCTTAATCTAAATCCACAAATGGGGACCTTTGAATATATTCCATTAACAATCATTTAACAAATTTTGAGTGCCTAACCACTCTGTACCATGAAGTGTTCTGGATGCCGCAACAGCATCCAGTGTAACAGACTAATATTCTAGTAAGGGAGCTAGACAATGATCAAGCAAATGAATGAGTAATATAATTTCATATAGTGCTTTATACACTTAAACACTTAAGAAACAACCCAGTTCGCTTCCTGCTCAGAGGTGCTCCATTCTTCCTTCACCCAAATTTTAGAGACAAATTTCTGTTTCTCCCAGCTGTTTGTACATACTCCTCTACCATAATTTATTAATTGACTATCTTCTATGTGAAAGGCATTGTGCTAGATGCTAGGGATATGATCTTAAATGAAATATGTCTTATGTGTGGTATTTATAGTCCTTGATGTAGCAGGCTATTTTTTCTGTTATATTTATTTTTCTCAAAAGAGGCATTTGACCAGGTCAGTGGTTCTCAAGTTGGGGGAATAGTAGTATTTAAGCATAATTTGGGATTTTTATCAAAATACACATGGCAGACTAATACCTCCCTACTTCACTCTACTAGACCCACACCATCCTTTTGGGTCTGTATCTATGGAGCAGAATGTGTGGGTGGTACATGTGTTTTAAACACTCCTCAGGTAGTTGCCATATACTTCCCCAATTGGGAACCCTGAGTTTGGCCACCAATATGGTCAATTCCAGGTTTAAAATAAGACATTGATTTAGCTTTTTTAGGCAGCAGTGCCAAAAAAAATAAATAAATAAGGATAAAATTTATGTCTATGTCTCTGTCAGATAATAAATAATTCCTGTGAAAATACTACTTGGAATTACTCCCCCAAGAATTGTCTGGCATGATTCTTTATGTTCAGAAATGATGCTACTGACTACTAGAAGCAAATGTGACTTCAAAGTCAGTGAGCATAGGGAAGGTAAATATCTCCCCACAAGAAAGGATAACGCCAAAACAACTTTCTGAGTCAGAAGAGTCAATAGGAAGATGAGCCAGCTTCATCATTTGTGTCATAAAGATAAAGCCACCGGTTTAGTTATTTGTTCACTGTTTGAAGCTCAGTTTTGGTGACAAATGTGGGCAGCTTTGGAATTTCACTTTCTAGAAAGAACCAGAAGGGCAGGGAGGAGGGCAGAAAGGGGCTGGAAGGGGGCAGAACCAGGAGGGAGGAGGAGAGGGTAAGGGGCATCGACTAACGGTATTTCTCTGTCTAATTTCATGAAGTATCTCCAGTGTCTCTGCAAAAATTGAATATCTGATGTGTGTCCAATGTTGAACTCAGGCCTTCGCCCCTTTTTCTTTGCTTTTCCTCCACCTTGCTGCCTGGCCCTGGCAGCACTTGGTATCCTGAGTTCCAGGCACGTGATGACATCAGGAGAGTAATGACCTGGAAGATGCCTGGGACCCTCAAAACTGTGTGTAGCCACCTCTAATTCCACACTACTCATCTCTGGACTTTATTTGAGAGAGAAATACATTTCTGTTTGTTAATTTAGTGTTATTCAGATTTTCTCTTATATACAGTCACACTAAATCCTCACTGATAGAAGTGATCATATGTGTAGATAAAGAATCCATGACAGTCAAGTTTTGGGTTGTAAATCTAATTAGCATCCTCACATTAATCTCTTCTTATCCAACAGAGGCTCTCAAATTTTATAGTTAATTTTTAAAAAACCACACACATTCAGCAATAATTAAAACAATAATAAAAATATTTGCATATAGAGGTGAGGCTAAAGAGATAAAATTCAAGAAATAGAAAAGTCTATAAAATTTTATTATATAGTAATAAAAATAGAAATGTGATTCTAACTTTAAAATTTTTAAGCAAAGAATTTACAATTGGGTATTAAACATTTGAATATTCATATCACTAAAATGCAACAATGCAGAGTTGGAAAAATGTATGGGCAATGTTTGTTTTGTGAATGATTTTACTTTTTCTATTTTATAGAGATATATTTGACATACAACATTGGGTAAGTTTAAGGTGTACAACATATTGATTTGATGCATTTATGTTGTAATATGATTATCAGTGTGGCATTAGTTAACACATTTATCACGTCACATAATTATTTCTTATAGTATGTGAACAATCAAGATCTAGTCTCCTAGCAAGTTTAATGTTTGTAAAATAGTTTTGTTGTCTATAATCATTGTACTGTGTATTAGGTCTCCAGGACTTATTTATCTACTAGATGCAAGTGATTTGTGAATTATTTTAGTGGTGGATTAGGGAAGAGATGGTTCCACCTAATGTTGTTTGTCACCCCTAGATAACTATTAATGGGTCACCTTTCTAATAGAATCGCCCTGATTGTCAGGTAGGTGTTTTAATGTATTGTGATTAATTTGCTTGGACAGAGAAGTACATAGAGTAAAACAAAAACCCCACCAGTGAGATGGGATGACATCCCGCAGAGACGTGAGATCATTAGTCAGACTTGGAGGTGTCTTGTTATTTTGATGCAGAGCCTTTCTGTCTAAGCATTTTGAAGAGGAAGATAAAGCACAAAGAATGTGGCCTAGAGTCCTTGACAGGAGGGACGCCATTTGATTAATGAGCTGTGATGTATAGTTGATTGATTTTAGAGCACACTTGGTGGTTTTCACAAAAGATCCATCTTAATTTTGGATATATTATCAATATATTCAGCAAATGTCATTGGCAATGCCTATCACAACAGACATGTTTTTCTATGAAAAGGCTAATTTCGCTCATAATTCATCATTTGTGTTTAGTTCAGACCCAGTTTTATGCAGCTTCCCATAAATATTGGTCTTGATGGAAATACAGAGCATAAACTCTTTTACTACTATCCTTTATTTGTTAATATTAAATGTAAATACTGCTATATAGTAACAGTTCATCATTGAATCCATCACGTATAATGTTAGATTAATTACAAATTATGTTTTCTGTATATCTGTGGGCTTGCTTCTGGACTCATCTTTCTGTTCTTTTGGTCAGTCCTTGCATTGATATTATACTAAGTTAACACAGCATGATATTAATTCTTGTTATCTGATAAGACAAGGACCCCACTTGCTTTTCTTCCTCGTAAATACTCTGACTCCTTTAGGGACTTTGATTTCCCACGTGAATTATAGAATCAGCTTCTTCAATTCCTCCCCCCAAAATATTTTTTTTAATTAGAATTATCACTAATTTATAAATCAATTTTTGAGGTAGTGACATCTTTGTGATTTTAAACCTTCTAATACACAAATAAAACATATAAATGCATTGATTTAGGTGTTCTTTAATGGTTTTCAACAAAATTTAGCCTTTGATTTATAAAGTATTTGTGTATTTTTTTCCAGATTTATTTCTAGTTATGTTATATTTTGGTTGCTAAAGTTATATTTTCTATGTATTTATTCCTAGTGTAGAGGAATACAATTATTTTTGTATTTGAGTGGCTTTGTATTCGAAATTTGCTAGTCTTTCTCACTAATTCTAATAATATACTGTATCTGTAAAATTTTGAGGGGCAACCATGTAGAAAAGGGCTTACAAACTCCAGTCTGTGGACCAAATCAGGCCTGCTCTTTTATAAGTAAAGTTTTATAAGTAAAGTTTTATTGAAACACAGCCATGTTCATTTGTTTATGTATTATGTATGGCTTTTTCCATGATACAGATTTGAATAGTTGTAACAGAGACCACACAGCCAGCAAAGTCTAGAATATTTACTATCTTACCCTTTACAGAAAATGTTTGGTAACCTCTGATGTAAACAATCATATCCACTTCCTGCCAAAAAAAAAAAACCCCAAAATTTATTTTTTTCTTTATAAACCTTATAACTTTTAATTATTATTTTTAATATAATTGTAGGGTATCCATTATAATATTGAATAAAAGTGTACATATTGAGTAACCTTGCCTTGTTCCTACACTGTACAGAGCTGCTCTCACCATTTTGCCATCAAGTATGACTTACTATAACTACTTATATCAGGCCAAATACCTTTTTATTCCTAATTTGCTAAGAGTTTTTATTATAAATGAATATTCAAGTTTGAATAACGTTTTTCTGCACATATTGGGATGGTCCTATATTATTTATACTTTTAATGTGTTAATGCAATGATTTACAGTAATCAGTATTCTAATGTAAGTCAAAATTGTGTACCTGCTATGAAGTCAACTTGGTCATGTTGTATTATCTATCTTAGAAAAAATACATTAATGGATTTAGTTTTCTAATTTTTTTGCATATATGTTTATAGGTGAAATTATTCTCTAATTTTTCTTTCCCATATTGTCCTTCAATGGGTCTTGCTATCAAGGTTATAATAGCTATATCAAATGTTTAAGATTAGAATTATTTTCTCCATGCATGTTTGTTAAAATTAACTGTTAAACTGTCTGAGCTGTAGTTTTCTTTAAGAGAAGATATTTTAACTATATATTCAATAATTCTATTGAATATAGAACTGTTCAGGTTTCCTATTACCTTTTTTTTTTTTTTTGTGAGGAAGATCAGCCCTGAGCTAACATCCATGCTAATCCTCCTCTTTTTGCTGAGGAAGACCGGCTCTGAGCTAACATCTATTGCCAATTCTCCTCCCTTTTTTTTTTTTTCCCCCCAAAGCCCCAGTAGATAGTTGTACATCGTAGTTGCACATCCTTCTAGTTGCTGCATGCGGGATGCGGCCCCAGCATGGCTGGAGAAGCGGTGCGTTGGTGCGCGCCCGAGATCCAAACCGGGGCCGCCAGTAGCGGAGCGTGCGCACTTAACCGCTAAGCCACGGGGCGGCCCTCGTATTACCTTTTATAAAAAAAATTTTAATGTGGTAGAGAGACCCTGTGAGATCTACTCTCTTAACAAATTTTCAAGTGTGCTACAGTAATGTTTCATATAGGTACAATGTTGTACAGCAGTTCTCTAAAACTGATTCATCTTGCTTAACTGAATCTTTATGCCCATTGATCAGTAGCTCTCTGTTTACCCTTCCCCCCAGCCCCTGACAACTAGCATTCCACTCTTTGATTCTGTGAATTTGACTATTTTGGATGCCTATTATAAGTGTAATCATGCAGTATTTGTCTTCTGTGACTGGCTTATTTCACTCAATATAACCTCTTGAAGGGTTATCCATGTTGTCACCTATTGCAGAATTTCCTCCTTTTTTCTTAAGGCTAAATAATATTCCATTGTATGTATATACCACATTTTATTTATTTACTCATCTGTCCATAGACATTTAGGTTGTTTCCACATCATGGCTATTGTGAATAGTACTGCAATAAACATGAGTGTACGAATATCACTTTGAGATCTTGATTTCAATTCTTTTGGATAAATACTCAGAAGTAAGATTGCTGGATCACATGGTAATTTTATATTTAATATTTGAGGAACCTCCATACTATTTTCCATAGTAGCTGCACCATTTTGCCTTCCCGCCAACAGTGCACATCCCAAATCCTCCACATCCTCACCAGCGTTTGTTCTTTCTTGTTTTTTGATAGTAGCCATCCTGATAGGTGTGAGGTGATATCTCATTGTGGTTTTGATTTGCAGTTACCTAACTATTAGTAACATCAAGCATTTTTTCACATACCTGTTGGCCATTTGCATGTCTTCTTTGGAGAAATGTCTATTCAAGTCCTTAGCCCATTTTTTAATCAGGTTATTTGGATGCTCAGATAATTGACTTTAGTATTTTATCTTCAATATGAAGTAAATTTAATTAATTTATTTATTATAAACTCAATTTATTTTTATTATAAATTATTATATTTATTAATAATTTATTATTATTATAGTTGTGCCACACAGTTTTAACATATAGTATTTTTATTATTTTTCAATTCTTAATGTTTTCCTTGGTTTGCTGTCAATTTTGCTTTGTGTATTTTAAGACCATGTTTTTAAATAGATACATATAAGATTGTACTTCTGTATTTCTGGTGAATTAAAATGTTGATCATTCTGAGTTACCTTCTTTTATCTCTAGTAATGAGTTTTTCCTTATATCTATTTTATCCAGTGTTAATACAGTCGTATCTATTCATCTATATGTCTGTCTATTTATCTGTCTATCTATTTATCTATCCATCTACCTCCCTACCTATCAAACCAAGTTTCAGTTACTGTTTCTTGGTATATCTTTTTTCAACCTCTTTACTTTCAAACATTGTTTCTTTATGTGGTAGATATGGCTCTTGAATTTTAAATATAACATTTTCTACATTTTATTTATTGTAATTATTCGTACATGTGAGTTTAAATCTACAATTTATTATGGGTTTCATTTTGCCCTACTTGTATTGTATTTATTTTTCTTCATTTGAATTGGTTGTGATTTTTTTTCATTGATTTTTTTTCCCTGTTTACCAGTTTGGAAGCTGTGGACTCTGTTTCTTTTCCTCTTGTGTTCACATTAGAGAAATTTTACAACATGTGTCATTCATCTATCAACATCTGATGTCATATAATTATTGTTACCTTAACCCTCCTCTTGATATATACAAGGAACTTGGAAAATTTAATTATTTTTAACATCCTGTTGACTTACATGCTTTTGTTTATGTGCATTCATTTATGTAAATGTATGTGTGGATATGCATAGTTATACCCAAAACATTAATTAATATAATAAATGTTCATTTATATTTATCTACATATTTACCATTAATTTGTTCTTTCCTCCTTGCTTCTTTAATTTTCTATCTGATACCATAATACCTTCAGCCTCAACTACATGTTTTAGAATTTCCTTTAGTACTTGTCTGCTGATCGGAATTCTCCTAGTTTTTGTGGCATTATTTACCTTTATTCTTTAAAAATATTTTGAGGATTATAGAATAACCATAATTGTTGTCAATCTCTAAGTCTTTTGAGTTTCTCTTTTCTTTCTTCTTTTTTAATAGCTTTTCTATGATCTTTGTACAGATGGATTCTTTTTTGTGTGTGTGTGAGGAAGATTAGCCCTGAGCTAACATCCGTTGCCAATCTTCCTCTTTTTGCTGAGGAATATTGGCCCTGGGCTAACATACACGCCCATCTTCCTCTACTTTATATGGGGTGCTGCCACAGCATGGCTTGACAAGGGGTGCGTGGGTCCGTGCCCAGGATCTGAACCTACAAACCTGGGGCTGCTGAAGCAGAGCACGTGAACTTAACTGCTCCGCCACCTGACTGGCCCAGGAACAAGCTTTTTATGGAACAAGCTTCTCTTATCTATACCCATTGGCCATTCTGTGTCAAAGGCCTCTGTGGTGCCCTCTGCAGGATATATCGGGGGAAATGAGGAAACTCAGGGATCTCAGGACTTAAGGAACAGGAGGGAGATGTAGTTATTTTACAGTCTGTGTCTGGTGATTTCAATATCTGAAGGACTGTGTATGCTTTTGTTGTTGTTTTGCTAGTTCTGAGTCATTGTGTCTTTTCTTCTCGTATGTCTTTGTCTTTTTCTTTGGCTTTGTACTGTTTATTAGGTTTGAAAAAAATGTTTGTTTAGATATTTTGAAGACTAATATGATGTTGCCCAAGTAGTTAGCTATACAGAAAAGTGTTTTTTGACACAAGACAATGGAACTTATTTTGACAAAATTTGATGGTTTTGCTAAGAAAAAAATGTTCGGTCAAATTTATAAGCTGAAGACTACTGTTGCTCTAGAGAAATAGAAATAGAAAATGCTACAAAATTTAAAGAACCTTAACTTTATACAGAACCCAGCATTTTTAGCAGACAAATTTGAACATCTGAGTAAAAATAAGCCTGAGGTTTCAAAGGACAAATTCTAATATTTCTTATATTCTAAATAATTTGAGCAAAAATTTTGCTATAGATATTGCGATTTGGTGCTAAAAATAAGTTAGCTAATTTTTACTTGATGAAGCTCTTTAAAAGTATTTTAATTTTAATTGATTTCAAAGGGCACATCAAGTATCATATTCTTGTGTAGAATATGAATTCAAGATTTAGTTATTTAGTTTAGGTGTTTGGAAATATCTTTGGAAGCTTGGAAGAAACCTCTCTTTTTTGGATGGTATTTGCCAAAATATCTTTAAGAGGAATTTAGGAACCCAGGTGTGACTCAGTTGCCAAATATAGCTTGCAAAAATATATCAGTTTGCACTATAAAATATATTGCTATTTATCCCCAATATATGCACATGTTTTTTGTTTGTTTGTTTGTTTTGGCTGTTATTCCCCCCTACACCCTTTTTATGTTAACATGGAACAACAAAACTACTTTTTATGGATTTTTCATTTTGAAAACAAAGCAGACTTAAAAGGTTAACAGAGAAATTGACCCCATTTAATATGCAACTAGGAGAGAAAAATTGGGCCACAGTACTATCAAGGCTCATATTTTTATCATATGATGAACATTTAAAGAAAATAACTTGCAACATGAAAATGATCATTTCACTTTATGATTTTTACGTGTCTTTAGTCACAATATTTAATTCACTTTGAAATACTTTTAAATGGGATTATGAGTTTTTACATTTTTTTAAAAAGAAGGCACAACTTCTCAAATCTTAATGGCTTTGACTAAAACTTTTCTAACTTTTAACGTAGTAGGTACTGTAAGGCAATTTAATACTTTTTAAATTCTTTTAGAAAAATAAAGAATAACAATTACCAAATGAAGTGCTTAAATCAAGATATTATAAAATATAAAACAAAAATTCCTGAGGATTTACCTAGAATTATGGTTAACGCATGAAGCATAAACTAATAAATTAAAGATATAAAAAACAGTAGAGTTGATAAATAAATCCAAGAACTGAATTTTTGAAGATAACCATTTTGACTATATGTGGCTAATCCAGTCAAGGAAACAAGAAAAAAAAAATCTAGAACATAAAATTAGAAATGCAGAAATTATTATAGTAGAGGAAGAAATAAAGTGCATTATAGTGGAAAATGGTGTTTATCTGTTACAAGTAAATTTAAAATCTCAATATAGTGGATAATTACCAATATTTACTGATTCATGATGGGATAATAGTTTAAACAGTTGTGATAAAAATAAGTCATGTACCAAAATTGCAGCATAATCTGTATTATAGAACTTAAATATTTAAAAGCAAAAAACAAACCAACAGACAAAAAAATAAAACCAAAAACAAAGCAGAAATATGAAAAAATAGGTAAATAATTATTTGATCTAAATTTGAGAGCCTAAGGATATATATGTTATTTAAAGCCTTGTGATTTGATGTGGTTGTCTAGTGAGAGAAGAGAAGGGATCCTGAAAAAAAGTCATGAAAACCCTAGTATTTACACAGAAGTATCTGGAATAAGCAAAACAGTTCAAGCAGAACACTACTGAACCTGAGATGTTTTAGCACTGGGGAGAAAAATAATGCTGCCGTTGAAAGGCCTGTTAGGGATAAAACAGGGAACCTTGTTTCATTTGAGGCAAGAAGAAAACAGAGTTTTTCAGAAGAAACCGAGTTTGTAGACATGTCCAGTTTACAAGATGAAAGTTCCAGAGACCAGAGTGAACAGTTTGAGAAAGAGAGTTAAGGAAAATTAGGGACAATACAAGAAAGTAAGGGAAAGATAATGCAAAGATAAGGGTTGGCAGAATAGCCTGAGGTTCTGTAGATTGATTGAGGAGAATAAGGACATTAAGCTTAATGGAAAGGGTTTTGATAGCCTTTGAAAGGACAATAGAAATTTAGTTCACTATAGTCCAAAAAGTTTAGCTCAAGATATGAGGATTTGGAGTGGGCAATATCATCCTGTCTTATCTGTAGCGTATGGAGATATAGCAGTTAGGGCCTACGCTTTTCTTGCCTGTAGACTGCAATTTCGCGTTGGTATGTAAACATTAGGCATTCAGAGATTCTGTTAAAAGATGCTTCCTAGGCTCTAAAAATAAACATGTTTAGTAAGATCCACCTTTGTTTCTCAACTTAAATGTGCAAGGTTAAGAGAATGTGTATGTTGAGAACAGGAAGATTGTGAGGTGGCTTGGAAAGGTAGTGTTTTAGGCCGTTTTTAAAAAGTCTGGTTTCTGAATGTTGCTCAATTAGAAGGAACATCAGTGGCCCTGGAGGCTCAATAATTGGCTCCTACCTGACCTCCACTGGAACAGAAAATATCTATTTTCTCACCTTTCCAATTTAAAGCTCAGCGAGAGTAGTAGGTGGCAAGTTTCAGACATTGACTTGAAGATGATTAGACTTCTGAGTATAAATGATTTGGGCCTTATATATGAAACCATTGTTTGTTTTCTATGATGTGTTTGAACACCTATGATATGTCCCAATCATTATTGAAAATGGGCTCCCATCTCATATTAATTTTAGCTGCCAGAATTGGTAGCTGTTTTCTCGTTCAACCAGCCTTATTTCTTGCCTAATGATAAGATGGAAAGAACTTAGGTTTTGTTTTTAATAAGGACTTGATTTTTTA
This sequence comes from Ceratotherium simum simum, assembly GCF_057802395.1. Lineage (NCBI taxonomy): Eukaryota > Metazoa > Chordata > Mammalia > Perissodactyla > Rhinocerotidae > Ceratotherium > Ceratotherium simum. Next base: position 27,642,440 of record NC_141910.1, on the reverse strand, counting down.
TTCCATGTGCCTTTGAACAAATTGTTTAGTGTCACTGTACCCCAGTTTATTTGCCCCTGAAAAGAAGATAGTTATTATTTTCTCAAAGTTTGTTTTGAAAACTTTTGGATAAAAAGCACTCAGGAAAGGCACCAGCTTGTATCAAAGACTCATTCAATGTTAGTCTTTCTAACATGAATATTTCTATGCCAACTCCATAGTTTTAATGTTATAAGAGCTAAACTTATATAATAACATATTTAATAAAGCAACAGATAATTTTGTGGTCCCATTTCAAGTGAGCTATGCCTTCCTCATACATGAACATTCCTATTTTGATTATTCAGTAATAATCTTGTAATAATGATATTCTAATTTTAGAATATATAAAAAGAGAAGTGGAGTAATGTTTCTTGCTTTCCTCAGGTCGGAGAAATCAATAAAGTTATTTTTATAATTAGTTTAGTTAGAAATCTAGAACACTGATGTAAATCAGTAATATTATTTCTTGTCATTGCTGCTATTAAAATTAGATACTATGGATTCTTATATTTTAACGCAGCAGTTTGCAGGAGTTATTAGCAGTCAAAAATCATTCAGTTTAAGTACCCTTGTTACTTGTATGGTAATTAAGCTCATAAGGACCAAAGCTTATATTTAATGTGCATAACAAGCAAAAACATTAGAATGATAAATTTAAAAGGTCTTATTGTGCATTACTGTACATATTGTGGCTTGGAAATTTCAAAGGTAACAATATTATGGAATTACAATTGTTAACTATCTTAATACCGGGAGGTAAAGATTTTAATTTCACACATAAACTCAGTGTTTTGAATAATTTTATAGTCAAATAGTTGATTTCATGTTGTCTATTTGTAAGTCCGGTTTGTTCTAAACAAGAAGTACCAGTCTTTCATTTTACACTATTTATTTTTTTAATCCACAAATATTTAATGTACATCCTCAACCAAACTCTGTACCAGATACCAGGGGTGCAACCCTGACCCTACATGTAAGACCCAGTTAAAGCCTATGGTTAATATTGTGGCTAACAGGAAGGTAAACAAATAAACAAAAAATACAAAATCATATGATAATTGGAAATACATACAAAATCAAATGAAGGGCTAGGGTAAGGAATAGTTAAAACCCCCTGGGAAATTCCAAAAAGGCTTCACAGAGGAAGCGGTAATCAAAATGAGACTTGGCAGTTAAGATTGCTAATTAGAGAAAGTAGAGGAGTATTGGCAGGGAGAAAAAATTCTACCTGGGTAATGAGGCAACGTGGTAGGTTCTGATTTTGTTATGGTTTGAGTACAGGATTCATAAGGGAGAATAACCCAAGATGGCTATGCAGGAGAGAGACAGTAAATAATTGTGTAACTCACACTAAAGTATTTAGATTTCAGTTTACTATCTATATCTATATTGTTGATGCAAATAATCCATAATCAATCTATAAATCAAAATTGGGTTTTTTTTTTTTTTTATGTGAGGAAGTTTAGCCCTGAACTAACATCTGTTGCCAATCCTCCTCTTTTCGCTGAGGAAGATTAGCCCTGGGCTAACATCCGGGCCCATCTTCCTCTACTTTATATGGGAGGCCACCACAGCATGGCTTGACAAGTGGTGTGTAGGTGCACGCCTAGGATCTGAACCAGGCCGCCACAGCAGAGCATGCGCACTTAACTGCTACACCACCGGGACAGCCCCTGGGGTGAGTTTTTTATGAGGCAGATCTGAGGATTAGCCTGGGGCCTTCCTTCCCCAAGAAAGGAAGAACACCGAACAAGTGGGTTGTACAGAGTTGTTATATACTATCTTGGAGCAAAGAGCATACATTACATACGATAGACACGTCCCTTTTACAGTTGTTATGAGATGTTTAGCTGGCTCAGCAGGTCTGTGGTCACAAGGTGAGTGGTCACTAGATAAGCACAGCAGGTCACTAATTAATCCTTAGTTTAGGGAGAGATGCTTATCCTTAAAGAAATGCTGATATCCGGGGAAGCTACATCTCTGTCTTTAAGGGCATCCTTCTTGTCTTTGGGACATGGTAAATATTTAAAGCAGATGTACAGTGCATGCTCAACAGACCACATCAGGCCCTTTTGGAAAAACAAGATCAGGCTGAATTAGTTTTAAACCAAATGGCTTCTTCATATACTTCAGTGTATCCTATTGCTTTCCTTTTATTTATCTATATCTGTATCTATCTATGATGTTTAATTTTATGTGTCAACTGGCCTAGGCTATAGTGCCCAGTTGCTTGGTCAAACACCAGTCTATATGTTGCCCTGAAGGTGTTTTTTAACAGGTGATTAACATTTAAATCAATAGACTTTTTATTACCCTCCATAATGTAGATGGGTCTCATGCAATCAGTAGAAAACCTTCAGAGAAAAGACTGAGATCTCCTGCTGAGAAAGGAATTCTGCCTCCAGAAAGCTTTGCAACTCAAGATTGCAACAACTCTTGCTGGGATTTCTGGCCTGCCTACCAGCCCTGCAGATTTCAGACTTGCCAGTCCTCAGAATTGCATGAGCCAATTCCTTAAAAATCTCTCTAGATAGATGTAGATGTATAGATAGAGATACATCCTATTGGTTTCTTTCTCTGGAGAATCCTGACTAATATTCTTTCTTTCTTTCTATCTATCTATCTATCTATCTATCTATCTATCTATCTATCTATCTATCATCTATCTATCCCTGAGAGGAGAATGAAACGAGAGAGGGGCACAAAAGACAGAGAGAAATACCAAGAGAGAGGAACACCAGAGTAGGAGGGAAGATTATTGGTGTGTGGCCATGAAGAAGGGAAATTCTATAATCATGCTACAGCTCTCCTAATGCAGTTGTGGGGACAGATACTCTTTGATCATTTCTAATCTGATCTTCTTGTGATGCTGAACTTTTGGTTCTGTAACTGACTTACAATCCTTTATTTGACCCTTCAAGCTTGGTGTTTGAAATTGGTCTCTCTGTCATGTGATCTTGGCTCTCTGTGAATTCATCTTGGAATTATATTTTCTGGCTTTTTCCTCTCCAGATTGCCTTGCATCCACACCTTATACTAGTTTCTAGCCTCAAGCCCAGGCCTCTTATTTGGACAGTCAAGATTTTCAAATGAAGCAGAGGCCTTATAAGTTAAATAATGAAAAGCAATTTATTTGATTTGCAAACTTTAAGAATGGATGACAACAGTAATTGAGAAGTCATGTTAGAATTTTATTTGAAGTGGTTTAAGTAATGAATTCAAGTGAATAATTGGATGTGGGACATGTTGGCTGATTTCAAAATTTCAACTGTGAAGAGAAAAAAAGAAAGTGATAGCTAGAAGACTTTTTTTTCTTCTAATTATGAATTACTTTACCACAATTATATGCAGAAAGAAAAAAAACTCCAGAAATAGAGTATTATATGACCCTGGAAAAATAAGGGATAATTGATAAACTCAGGTTCCAGAGATGATGGCAGTGGCTAAGATACTAAGAACACTTGGAAGTGTTAATCTTTCATGGGAAGAAAGAGACCTGTTCCTCTGATGTTATTGTGCAAGGGGGAGTCGTCTGCCCACCACAAGGCATGCCAATAGTCAAGGGGCAAGGTGGTAGGAAAGAAAAGGTTTTATTACAGCTTGCTAGCAAGGAAGAAGATGGCTGACTAATGTCTGAAAGAACCATCTTACAGAACAAAGACTACAGGCCAGTTATGCAGGAGGTTGGTCTCCAGGTGGGGGAGACATCTGGTCTCCTGATCTGAGCATCTATCTGATCTCCAGGTGGGGCAGACATCTGGTCTTAGTTCCTGATAATCTTTTGTTTTACACGATGTACATCAGAGACTGGACCAACACCCTATACCCAGACCTTTCAGTTGTCATTGATGATGGCTATCAGCATAGACTGTCTGCACAGGGGTCATCACATTCCTAAGACACTCAAAAGAACAAAGTTATCAACTTATTGCAACTGGGAGGGGCCATAAAATCTACAGAGCATGTATTTCTCCTGAAGGGTGCCTATCCAGCTGGGTTAGTTAATCAGAGGTCATTCAAAGTTACAATATAGTTTTTTTCCTACAATATGGCTTCCCTTATGTCAACCTTGTGTTGAGCTGGTATCAATGATGGGAAAGGGGTCAGGCGAGCTGCAAATACAGCTAAATCTATTAAGTGGAAAGGCAAAAAAGAAAAATTCTTCCTTATGGCCCCTATTTCCTCTGTTAAATAAAACTTTTCTAAGAGTAAATTATATAACAGGGAATGAGAAAGCTTGAGAAGACTTTGGAATATTTGGAAAGCTTCTGAGAGGAATCACAAAACACCTAGGGTATAGATACAGAAGTAAACCCAGGAGAGCTACATATCACAATCAGTTAAGAGAGTAGGTATAGGGAAAACAAGAAATGACACAGCTGAAAGGAAAGGAGATTATAGTGGAAGATGCAATACTTGTGCCTGAGATTTTTAGATATGAAACAATCTCAGAGGATGATAGGCCAAAAGTGGTTCCTAAAATGGACAATGGATGATAGTCATTGAAATCAAGCAGCTCCAGGTATAGAATGGGTCCTGCTGAAATTCCCAGATGACAATGATATTTGGGATGGTGGGAAGCCACTGAGATGGATATTTAAAACTCGGCTAAATGTGTGTGAGTACCCAGGAAGTCTGCAGATGATACTGACAAGTGTGCAGACAGAATAGTAGAGACAGATGCTATGTGCCTAAAAGAAGGGGTGACTAGTGCATAATAGTGGAGCGAAATGGTCTAAAAGTGACTAAGGAAATATTTGAAGATCCGAGTCTCTTCTACCAGCTTTTGTCCTCAAGAGACATACACAGGAAGAGTGTTCTTCAGAAAGAAACATGGTGAAGCAAGGGATGGGGGGAATTTATGTAAATGTTTGAGCATGCAGAAGAGGTTAAGATGAAATGGAGGTTGCAGAGTACGCAGTGATAAGCAGCAGAGGGTGGATCAACAGAGCAGAAGTACCAATAAGCACGCAGTTGAAAGTACAGGTCAAGAGAGAGCTGGGGGGCGGGGGGTCGGCCCCGTGGCTTGGTGGTTGAGTGCGCGCGCTCCGCTACTGGCCGCCCGGGTTCAGATCCCAGGCATGCACTGACGCACCACTTGTCCGGCCATGCTGAGGCCGCGTCCCACATATAGCAGCTAGAAAGATGTGCAACTATGACATACAACTATCTACTGGGGCTTTGGGGAGAAAAAGGGGAAAAAAGGGAGAAGGATTGGCAATAGATGTTAGCTCAGGGCCGGTCTTCCTCAGCTAAAAGAGCTGGATTGGCATGGATGTTAGCTTAGAGCTGAACTTCCTCACAAAATAAAAAACAAAAAAAGGAAAGCAAAAAAAAAGAGAGAGCTAGGGGTTGAGGGATAAAGAGGCCTTACAGTTTTTTTTTTTTTTTTGACTGTTACCCATGCCTGTGTCTGAGCACTGAGGACCAGAGGGCACAGCAGCCGGCCTGGGCCACACATCAGTTTATTTCATTTGCACAAATAAATACCACTTAGTGCCACCTGCAGGGCAGAGAGAGTCCAGCAGCACAGTTGCTCAGGGGACAGCCATGAGGAGACCTGGGCACATGCTCAGCATCTTGGGGAGCCCCAGTGGGACCAGACACCACCCCAGTTGCAGCCTCACACGAACTCTGTGAGAGAAGGACCTACTAAGAAAACTCAGACATTCATGGAATTAATAGGATGGAAAGTACAGAAATAAATTATCAGGTGATGTGATGCCATTCTCTAAAGTTGGCTTTAGCGGGAGAAGACATTGCTGATAATTCTGCTGGGTCTTATATACGGAAGAGAAACAGGACTCCAGGTGCTGAGATCGTGGAAGAGGTTATTGTTGCTGGATGCCAACATACTCTCAGATGAAATAAGTTGGTTAATAAGTTTAATTCATGATGAACAGCCTTTCCTAAATGCATTTATGACTACAAAATGCTAAAACACCCACCTGAAAAGTAAAAAATTCAGCCAACTTTCCTAGAAATAAAACAGTTTGTCTTACTTGGTGTTGTATTTGTTGTTGTTTTTCTAGTTTGGATCGAACTGGTTGGCTTAGAATTGATTCCATGGGACTCAGTGTCATCCTTGGAGAGGACTTCTATTGAGCAAGACAAATAGTATTCTGAATTCTTAAATAAGTGATATGGGGACATTTGCAAACCTGAAACCAAATGCTTTCAGGTTTTTCGAAATTAAGTGAAAAATGTGACAGAAAAAAATGTTGTGGAATTTTGAATTTAGGCTCTGAGACCTAAAGAAAATGTCATAAAAGTTAAATAACATTACCATTCATTACTAATGTCTTTATGAAATGAAATCCCAAATGCTTCACTGGTCACTACTCCACATCAAAATGAGGACATTTATCTTCAGAGGGTGCTTTCTTGGCGTCGTGATTCTATCTTTATCTTTGGAATGAGAAAACATTTATTAAAGGCCCAGTAAACTTCTTTTATGGATCTCTTTCTGTCTTAAGAGATCAAGTTGTTTTACTTATAGCCTTGAATCATGTTCTGTGGTAATATTCTTAACTGATGTCCCAGAGAAACTTATTAGAAGATATGAGGTCATAACATGTCTCACCATCAAAAAGGGAGGGCTGATAAAATATGTGGAAAATATAACCTCTACTTCCCTTGCTTACTTTCAACTGTTAGTTTATTTTCCTTAAAAAGAGCAGCAATCTTTTTTTTCCTATCCCTTTAGTAAACTCTGTAGCACATATCTGAGTATTACTTAGAGTGAGATTAAGTAAAATATCTAAGTGCATATATGTGCGTACATGTGTGTCTCTATACATAGTAGAAAACTGTGTCATGGAAATTATTGTGGGAGAAAAAACATAATTTTTTGGTGGGAGAGGATGGAGTGGGGTAAAAAGCAAACATGTAAAGGGGCATATAGACAGGGAGGCTTCATTGAAGAGTATACTATTCCTAACACAAACTCAGAATCCCAAAAGTGGTAATTAACATTTCATAATATGACATCCAATTTTACAGTCCTTCAAACAGAAATTTTAAATACATTTATTTTTATTTACTGATTAATTAATCCTCTGACACATAGCAAATAGGATAACATCTATTCAAGCCTCATTACTCACCGCAAATTATGGCCAGGTCACTTAAATTTGGATGCTTTTGAACTGTGGAAGGAAGCCAAATCTTATTCTTTCAACTATGAAAAAGACCCCATTAAGGGTAATTGAGAACTCAGTTAACCACATGATTTACATATGATAGACCTAAGCTAAGTATCAGTTTCATTAGATTTTATTAATGAAATATTGGATTGGCTGCACCTTCAATTCTATTTCCTTATTCATCCTTCTTTTGGGCACTTAATTTTCTTTGCTCGCTCTCTCTTTTTTTTTTAGTTTCCTCACTCAACATCTGTGAAATGATATTCTTTTGACC